>NC_025998.2:45512393-45732804 GCF_000442705.2 Elaeis guineensis
CACAGTCAAGTACTTGCAAAGTCAGAGTGTGATCGAGATAGGATTGACCACTCCAAGAGTTGGAGAAGAATGAGTCGCTGTATTTCAATTTAGCAAAACCTTGGCCAGGGTAATCCATCAGATGGATTTGATATTTTAAAATACAATGTGGACAACCTGATCAGAGTTGACAGTTGAACTTTGGGGTATCCTATGATCATTTTGGTCAAGGGGATGAATTATATGAAAACTATTTTCACATGGGTTCTAAGGATGTTGTTCTACACATTCGACCTATCCGGTCGTCGGGTACCATTGCTAGATGATCACTTCGATTGGTACAAAATTTGTTCCTGTGCTATCGGCTTAGGTTCAAACCTATGAGGTCACACACATTAGAGTTCATGATCCAATCGGATGGTTGATCAATGATTAAGAATCATTCTAGGGTTAAATGATCAATATGATTGATATTTAACCCAGTGCAAGTGTTGCAGGAGGATCGATTAGCAATTCGATTGCTAATTGGCTTAATTTGATTAAGCCAATGAGTTGAGATTAAGTCTAATTAAATATAATTTAATTAGATTTGATTTGGGCTTGATTGGATCAACTCCAATTGGTTTATTGGATAAGCCAAGTGCAAAGAAAAACTAGTCCTAGTTCAACTAGGACTTGGGTCAATCTAATTTCTAATTTGATTAAAAAATTAAATCAGATTTAAATCTAATTTAATCTGATTAAATTAGGTTCTTAATTGAGTTAAGACCTATTTTAATTAGGTTAATCTAATTTTGGTTTGATTTGGTTTGAGAAACCAAATTAAAATAAGTTATAAGATAGAATCCTAGTAAGACTAGGATTCCACCTTGCGCCACATAAGCCTTCCCCACGCCCTCTCTCTTATTCAACACCAATCTCCACTTATTTTATGTGACAAAAGCCCTCTCCCAGGTCTCTCCCACATTCACAAAAGGTTTCCTCTCTTCTTTCTTACATGGAAGGTGGTTTGGATCAAATCAAAAAGGAATAAGTTTGGATTTCGAATTCTATGAGATAGAGTTTTAGAAATCCAAAACTCTTTCAATTTTGCACCGAATTTATTCAAATTTTTTTTGGAATTTTTATGGCTTTTAGGGTATATATTGTGCACCCTTTGATAGTGATCCATGTACAAAAATATGGAGGAGATGCTCAAGAGTTGGACGCCCCTTAACTTGCCATGTTTGGATAAGCCTTGACTAGGTATTTGACCTAGACAAGGACTCTATCATATCTCTTTGTATAAAATGAGTTTCTTTATCAAATTTTAGGAGAAGATATAAATTTGAGAGACCTTTGTGCCATACAAAAATTAGAGAGAAATACCTTTGGGTCATGGAGATATAAAAGATGCAACTTAGGGTGTCTAGAGAGAAAAACGTGAAGAAGAAGACGGTCTTCTTCTAGGGTTTTTGTTTTCATATCTTTCCTCCCTCCATATTGAGTTTCCAAAGAGCGTCTCAGATCCAAAACTCTCCTTTTACTTTCCATCTTTGGAAGAGTCCAAATCAAGAAGAAGGAGGCACCTGATCAACCATCAAAGAAGGATCAGCGCAGTACTAGCATACTGTGCTGATTTCCTGAAGCAGGACTTCTGATCGAGATTCGTGGGCTCGTGTGGACGACTCCTAGAGGCCGGATGCATGTGCAGCTTGCAACATCATTCTTAAGCCCGGATCAGTGAGGTTAGAGCATCTAATTTGCAAGGTAATAGATCTGATCTATTGTTTAATACATACATTAGATGTAGTATAGAAACATGTTGATATGATCAATGTTATATTTATATATTTTAATTTTTGATTTAATACTATATAATAATCATGTAATAGGATCTTAGATCTAGGAATTTTCTAATTTTAGAAAATAAATTTTGATTTATTTTAGTCTTCCGCTGTATGATCTTGAAAAAGTTTCAAGATCTAACCCTGAAACCCTAGATCTGGTTCCTACAATTGGTATCAGAGCCCAGGTTCTTTATTACATGATTATTTATACATGCTTAGATTATTTCTTAGATTAGATCTAATTTATAATCTGATTCTTAAATCTGAAATTAAAATTTTAGATCAATCACAAACTGCAAGGTTGTCCTGCTGTAAGGTTTACCCCTTACAGTGCAAAGGTTGTCCTAGTTTGTGTAGATCTATCTTTAATCATAAATTTGTTAGATATGATCTAGATTAAATTTATAATTTACTAGATTTAAAAGATATTTAAATCTGAAATAAAATCTTTTTGTTAATAATTTTTGTGCAAAGAAATTGTTTAAAGTTGAAACTGTTTCAATTACATGAACCTGTTTAGATTAGATCTAAAGTAGTTTCATATTTAATTCACTTGTATCTTGATTATGAATCAAACATGCAGTATGGTTGGTAGAATTATATTGTAAAATTATTTTATAAATATGAAAATTATTTTTTGAAAAGCCGAACCCAACCCTCAGCCCAAAACTTAATTAAGAATTAAGAAGTTGTTTGATTAGGTTCTAGGATTATGAATTGAAGAACCTAAGACACAAATCATAACACATTGAGTTAATGGGTTAGTGAGAATTAGGTCCATTAATTGGGTTAGACCTATGGTTAGATTAAAGATGGACTTAATTAGAGAATTGACTAAATCTAATCAATTGTTGTCTTAGATTAGGTCAAAGATTCTCTAGATCAATTACAATAGTTGTAATTGGTCAAGTCTATGTCTTTAACGAGAACCAAATGGACTTGATTCTTGGCTAAGCGGTCTAGCACGAACTGTTAGGTTGATCTAATCGAAACTAATTAAACCAGTTGGTGTCTAAGGTAAACCAGATCGGTGGTTTTTAATTGGGAGCCCGCTTACCTGGCCATTTCTGATGGTGTCTAAGGCAAGCTTTGGCAGACCCTCCCACTAATCAAACTTACCTGGCCTCTTGGTGAAATTATATTTTGATCGGATCACTTGACTATTCGAGCTGACTCATGTCAGCTAGGTAAATCAGTGTGACTGATTTAGGTGCTCCTAGACCAGCCCTTTTAATGGTTTCCCTTAAGTTGACTTGGTGAAGCCAGTGGGAGGATCATGATAAGCTGGTTTATCTGACCTCATCCTCTAAATTATTTAAATCTTCTAAAATTATTAGGTCCTTAAAATGACAAAGTTATAGAGATAACTGAGTCATAGCCTCCCATTAAGGTGTTTGATAATGAGTCCATTAACTCAATAATCATTGCAGACCCAAAGGCCTGGTGCTTGTTGACTAATGGAATTATCACTCATCATATGATGACTTGGAAGTGTCTCTCTAATGGTGGTTAGGTGAGCCAACCAAAGTTGGGCTTAATCATTCGTTGGTTAGATACACCAAGTATGATCATGTTAATGGTTGGATCTAACCGGATCCATACAGTGGAGGCCAAAGCTTACTGCTTAAGTTTCTGGGGCAAAATTAAAATTACTAGAAATTGTTTAGAGAAACAATTGGTTATGAACCTACCCTTAGATGTACATGGGTTGACCAACCAAAGTTGGGTTTGTGTGCAGTCTAAGTGGATTCTAGTACCCGCTAAGAAATTAGGGTAATTCCTCGAGTTGGAGGTAGAGGCTACCAATTCGAATAAAATAGTGGGAGAAACCTTTTGATTAAAGTTCAAATCTTTAGGTTTAATGAATCAATTACTAATTAGGTTATGGTTCTCCTTTGTGTAAATATGGCCACTTCCCTATCGCTCCGATCATTATTGGACAATGATAAGTTGGTGGGACCCAACTTCGGTAGCTGGTACCGAAAGTTGAAGATAGTCCTGGAGCATGAACGGATCCTATATGTGATAATGGATCCTGCACCTGAGGAGTCAGCTATCAATACACGTGGAACAGTCAGAGACACTTACCAGAAGTGGCTCAATTATCGGATCACGGTGTGCTGTATCATGCTGGCTGCCATGAGCGATGAGTTCAGTCGTAGATTCGAGATGGCTCAGCCAAAGGACATGCTTCAAGTGTTGGAGGATGCCTTTGGCACACCCGATGACGTGGAGAGGCACAAGACTAGTTGTGCCATCTTCAACGCCAAAATGCGGGATGGTGCCTCTATCACTGATCATGTATTGTATATGATCGAGCTGATGGAACGATTGAGCAAGCTCGGCTTTTCCTTGCATGAACAGCTTGGGAAAGATGCAATACTGAACTCGCTGCCCAAGTCTTATCTCCCATTCCTCACTCATTATAGAATGACAAAGCCTGAAGTAAACTATCATGGGTTACTGGGGTTGCTTCAGAACTTTGAGAAGGATCACCAACTCCTCAAGGAGTCGGTGAACTTAGTGGGAGGTTCGTCTTCTGGTTCTTGACCCTTTAAGAAAGGGAAGAAGAACAAGAAAAAGAAAGTGAAGAAGGTGCAAGTTCAGGCTGGGACATCAGTGCAGAGTCAAACCAAAAAGATTAAGCCCGATAAGAGTCTATTCAACTGGCAAGCATCCTAGAGTAGATAGTGTGTCAGATATCTACTTATGGCACTGTAGGCTAGGTCATATAAACAAGAACAGAATAAACAGGTTGACTCAAGAGGAAATCTTCGAAGTCAGTGATTGTGAATCACTTCCAACCTGTGAGTCCTGTCTTCTTGGTAAAATGACCAAGTCACCTTTTACTGGAAAAGGTGAGAGAGCTACTGAGCTCTTGGGCCTAATACATACTGATGTATGCGGGCCCATGAGCACCAGTGCTAGAGGTGGATATTTCTACTTCATAACTTTCACGGATGACCTATCCCAATATGGATTTGTCTATCTGATGAAACATAAGTCAGATTCATTTGAAATGTTCAAACGATTCCGAAGTGAAGTAGAAAAACAAACTGAGAAGAGTATTAAAACTCTTTAATTTGATCGAGGAGGAGAATACCTTTCCAGTGAGTTTCTCACATATCTAGAAGAGAATGAGATTCTCTCCCAATGGACTCCTCCAGGAACACCACAGCATAATGGTGTGTCAGAAAAGAGGAATCGGACTCTGTTAGATATGGTCCGATCCATGATGGATTTTGCTAGCTTGTCGATATCCTTCTGGGGATATGCACTCGAATCGGCCTGTTATCTGTTAAATAGGGTTCCAAGTAAGTCTGTAATTAAGACTCCGTATGAGATATGGACAGGGCGTAAGCCAGTACTTTCACACCTTTGGGTCTGGGGGTGCCCGGCCTATGTCAAACGATTAGTCACAGACAAACTTGGACCTAGGTCTGACAAATGCTCATTCATAGGGTACCCCAAAGAGACAAAAGGATATTTTTTCTACCATACTGATGAACAAAAGGTGTTCGTCAGCCTTAAGGCAATCTTTTTAGAAAAGAAGTTTCTTGGTGAAGGAACCGTTGCCTCTAAGGTTGAACTTGATGAAGTTCAACAGGTAGAAGGACCGACACCAATAGCTGAACCTGAGTCGGATATGATTAGATCAGATCCGGAGCCCAATATACCTGCACCATTAAGGCGATCTGATAGAGTACCGCATCAGCCGGACAGATACTACGATTTCTTGACCCGGAACGGTGATCCCATCGAACTTGATGAGAATAATGAGGATCCGATCACCTATATGGATGCAATGCAGAGATCTGATTCTGAGAAATGGCTTGAAGCTATGAAATCCGAAATGGAGTCCATGAAGGTCAACGATGTATGGACATTGGTTGACCCACCTGAAGGGGTTAAACCCATTGGGTGTAAATGGGTCTTCAAAAGGAAGAGGGGCACAGACGGAAAGGTGGAGACCTATAAAGCCCGTCTGGTCGTCAAGGGGTATCATCAACGTTATGGTATTGACTATGATGAGACATTTTCCCCTGTGGCAATGCTCAAATCCATTCAGATAATGCTTGCAATAGCTGTCCATCTGGATTATGAGATCTGACAGATGGATGTAAAGACAGCTTTCCTGAATGGAGAGCTGACTGAAGAGGTGTATATGATACAACCTGAGGGGTTTACATCCACAGATGAGTTCAAAGTGTGCAAGCTTCAGAGATCCATTTATGGACTGAAGCAAGCTTCTCGGAGTTGGAACATGCATTTTGATAAGGTGATCAAAATGTATGGCTTCATTAAGAATGGAGAAGAGCCCTGCATCTATAAATGGGCAAATGGTTCAGTTGTGGTATTCCTTGTCTTGTACGTGGATGATATTCTCTTAATCAGGAATGACATCCCCGCACTACAGGGAATAAAAGTTTGGTTGTCATCACAGTTCTCTATGAAGGACTTGGGTGAAGCATCCTACATCCTAGGGATGAAGATCTATAGGGATAGATCTAAAAGGATGCTTGGGTTATCCCAGTCCATGTACATAGACACTGTGCTGAAGAGGTTCAGCATGGAGAATTTCAAGAAGGGCTATCTATCGATAGACCATGAAATTTCTCTCTCTAAGAAGGATTATCCGACAACTCCTGAAGAGAGAGAGCGTATGAGTAGAGTCCCATATGCTTCTGTCGTGGGATCTATCATGTACGCCATGACATGTACAAGACCAGATGTGGCATACTCACTAGGAGTAGTGAGTAGATACCAATCTGATCTTGGAGAAAATCACTGGAAAGTGGTTAAAGCCATCCTTAAGTATTTGAGAAATACTAAGGACCAATGGTTGGTTTATGGCAAGTCAGATCTGAAACTTGCGGGGTTCACAGACTTCAGCTTTCAATCTGACCATGATGACAGCAGGAGCATGTCGGGTTATATCTTTACTCTGAATGGTGGAGCCATCTGCTGGAAGAGTTCCAAGCAGCATACTGTGGCAGACTCTGTTTGTGAAGCAGAGTACATCGCAGCATCGGATGCTGCGAAGGAAGCTGTGTGGCTGAGGAAATTCATCAATGAGCTCGGAGTAGCACCCTCCCTTGATGGTCCGGTACTGCTCTACTGCGACAGCACTGGTGCCATAGCTCAGGTGAAGGAACCCAAAGCACATCAGCGGACGAAGCACATCTTGCGCCGCTTCCACTTGGTCTGAGAGATCGTGGATCGAGGTGACGTCGACCTTCAAAAAATCGATGGAAAAGAGAACCTAGCCGACCCCTTCACTAAAGTCCTGGCGATAAAGGAGTTCGACAACCACAAGTCGAAGATGGGTATTAGATACTGTGCCGAGTGGCTTTAGGACAAGTGGGAGTTGTTGGGAAATGTATCCCAAAAAGCCAATCGTCAAGCTGTTGACGGTTGAGCAACCAAGTATTGTAATTGATTTGTTAATAAATAAAATATATTTGGCATCTTCATCATAAGCTTTCATCTTCTAATGAACTCCGTTGTTATGATGAAGTCCTTAGGACTATTTAAGTTCGATAAAGAGAGGATTTATCGATTAGTCCTTAAAACTGTTCACGACCAAATGATAGGCTGTTAATAAGGATGACAGCTTCTATCGAGCATAGGTCGCTGTAGGCCATATGGGTTGGTTGTCCTCTTAACCAAGGAGTGTGGAGACACTGGTATGGCATACAGGTGAGATGTAAGGGTACATCATCATTGAACGTGACCAACTCTAGAGTATTTTGCTGTCGAGAATGTCTCTGATGGGATATAGGTATAAGTGTCCCTTAGACCTGAGATCGCCTCAGTACTTGCAAGCAACTCACTGTGCTTTGGTACTGGACTAACTAAATTTTTAATTTAGGGATGGAAGGCTTCTGGGCACAGTCAAGTACTTGCGAAGTCAGAGTGTGATCGAGATGGGATTGACCACTCCAAGAGTTGGAGAAGAATGAGTCGCTGTATTTCAATTTAGCAAAACCTTAGCCAGGGTAATCCATCAGATGGATTTGATATTTTGAAATACAATGTGGACAACCTGATCAGAGTTGACAGTTGAACTCTGGAGTGTCCTATGATCATTTTGGTCAAGGAGATGAATTATATGAAAACTATATCCGCATGGGTTCTAAGGATGTTGTTCTACACATTCGACCTATCCGATCATCGGATACCATTGCTAGATGGTCACTTCGATTGGTACAGAAATTTATTCCTATACTACCGGCTTAGGTTCGAATCTATGAGGTCACACACATTAGAGTTCATGATCTGATCGGATGGTTGATCAACGATTAAGAATCGTTCTAGGGTTAAATGATCAATACGATTGACATTTAACCCAGTGCAAGTGTTGCAGGAGGATCGATTAGCAATTTGATTGCTAATTGACTTAATCTGATTAAGCCAATGGGCTGAGATTAAGTCTAATTAAATATAATTTAATTAAATTTGATTTGGGCTTGATTGGATCAAGTCCAATTGGTTTATTGGATAAGCCAAGTGCAAGGAAAAACTAGTCCTAGTTCAACTAGGACTTGGGTCAATCTAATTTCTAATTTGATTAAAAAATTAAATCAGATTTAAATCTAATTTAATCTGATTAAATTAGATTCTTAATTGGGTTAAGACCTATTTTAATTAGGTTGATCTAATTTTGGTTTGATTTGGTTTGAGAAACCAAATTAAAACAAGTCATAAGATAGAATCCTAGTAAGACTAGGATTCCACCTTGCGCCACATAAGCCTTCCCCACGCCCTCTCTCTTATTCAACGCAAATCTCTACTTATTTTGTGTGACAAAATCCCTCTCCCAGGTCTCTCCCATATTCACAAAAGGTTTCCTCTCTTCTTTCTTACATGGAAGGTGGTTTGGATCAAATCAAAAAGGAATAAGTTTGGATTTCGAATTCTATGAGATAGAGTTTTAGAAATCCAAAACTCTTTCAATTTTGCACCGAATTTATCCAAATTTTTTTTAGAATTTTTGTGGATTTTAGGATACATATTGTGCACCCTTTGATAGTGATACGTACATAAAAATATGGAGGAGGTGCTCAAGAGTTGGGCGCCCCTTAACTTGCCATGTTTGGATAAGCCTTGACTAGGTATTTGACCTAGACAAGGACTCTATCATATCTCTTTATATAAAATGAGTTGCTTTGTAAATATTTAAGAGAAGACAGAGATTTGAGAGACCTTTGTGCCATCCAAAAATTAAAGAGAAAGACCTTTGGGTCGTGGAGATATAAAAGATGCAAGTTAGGGTGTCTAGAGAGAAAAACGTGAAGAAGAAGAGGGTCTTCTTCTAGGGTTTTTTGTTTTCATATCTTTCCTCTTTCCATCTTGAGTTTCCTAAGAGCATCTCAGATATGAAACTCCTTCTTTTACTTTCTATCTTTGGAAGAGTCCAAATCAAGAAGAAGGAGGCACCTGATCAACCATCAAAGAAGGATCAGCGCAGTACTAGCATACTGTGCTGATTTCCTGAAGCAGGACTTCTGATCGAGATTCGTGGGCTCGTGTGGATGACTCCTAGAGGCCGAACACATGTGCGGCTTGCAACATCATCCTTAAGCCTGGATCAGCGAGGTTAGAGCATCTAACTTGCAAGGTAATAGATCTGATCTATTGTTTAATACATACATTAGATGTAGTATAGAAACATGTTGATATGATCAACATGTAGTTCATGTTATATTTATATATTTTAATTTTTGATTTAATGCTATATAATAATCATGTAATAGGATCTTAGATCTAGAGATTCTCTGATTTTAGAAAATAAATTTTGATTTATTTTAGTCTTCCGCTGTATGATCTTGAAAAAGTTTCAAGATCTAACCCTGAAACCCTAGATCTGGTTCCTTCAATAGATTACTCGAGCTTCGAGTTTACTAAATTAAAATATAGTGATGCATTAACTCCCATAATCTGGAGGGATCAATCCCATCTTTATCCACACACAGACTTTACAAATACTTGACCATACCCAGTAGCCTTCCATCACTGCATTAGAAATGTAGATAGTCCGATACAAAAGCACAGTGAGTTGCTTACAAGTTTCTATGATGATCTCAGGTATGGAAGATACTTATGCCCATATGTTTCATGAGCTACTTTGACAGTAGAGAATTTTTGAGAAAAATTCAATGTAGGGGTAAAATGGTAATTTTAAAACTTTTCAAAATTATGATTTTACAGTGGAAAAATATTAATTAATCTAATTAATTAACATAAATTTATCCTACACTAAGATCTAAATATGATATATAGCATGCATTCATTTAAATTTGAATTTTAAATTCAAATAGTAAACACTTTACTGTAATGTGTTTAGAATACAATACATTTATGCGGATAGTAGATCGCCACAATCTTATCACCGTCGGGAGAGTCTGATCATCGTGATGCAGCCACACAGTGTGTCTGGCCTCTGTGGATCATCCACATGAAGCTCTCGATCTGATCGACTCCTCACGAGTGCTAGCTCGTTGTAGAGCCCTTTTGACGGCCGATGTTGATCGAACTCCTTTGATCGATGTCTGTTGATTCTTTGAATATTTTGAATCATCAACAAATATGCTTGAGAGGATTTTAAAGATCTCTCTGAGATTTTGTGGGCTCACGACACTCGTAGCTCACTTTCTCACTTCCCAAACCCCAGGCTAAAACTCTATAGAACTCACTGGAAACCTTGCACCCACTTTTCTTTTTTTTCTTTCTTTTTCTCTTGGAAGGATATGGACTTTCTTCTCATGCACAAGACTTCTCACACCCCAAAATTTTTTTCCAAAAATCTTCTTCTTGCACGCCCCACTCTTCTCCTCCTTTTATAACCACATCAAACGTCTTATCCAAAAGAAAAGATAAAGATGAGTAATTACACATTTGAATTCAAATCAAATTTTGAATTCAAATGGACACCAACTCATCCCTTATCCACTAAAGACATGAGGCATGGATTAAATTATGCATGGAGTGATTTCATGAGAAATCTTTTCTCATGTAATAAATGGGGCATAAAAAAAGGGATAAGGTGCAAAGATTGATTGCCCATTCAAATTCAAACTTTATTTTGAATTTGAATGGCCAACCAATCATCCTTATCCATTCATATGGCACATTAAAGTGGAGCATGGAGAGGGCTTGGCGTGAGAAAATAATTCATGAGAAGTTCTTTCTCATGAATACAAATGGGTGCAATGGAAGTGAGGTGGCGCATGGAGATTGGGTCAAGGTGGTTTAATTATTTAAACTAACCTAATTGAACCAAATAATTTAGGTTCAATTAGACTAATTTAAATCCAACTAAATTAGACTTAATTAGGCTCAATAAAATCTTAATCAAATCAGGAATTGACTAAGTCCAACCCCTGATCAAATCAGAGACCAAACCATCTTGATGATTAGGTCAACTCTTAACCTAATCGGGTCAAACCCAACTGAATCCAATTCAATTGGACTTGATCCAAAAATAATTACTCAATCAAATTGAGTTAATTAGTGATCAAATCATTAATTAAATCTCTCATAAATACTGAGTCCAAATCTGATGGGCAATCGGGCATCAGAATTCATCGATATGTAACCCTGATCGAAAAGTTCCAACCAGTGGGACTCTTGACCCCGGTACCCATAATGTGTGGAACTCATGATCAGAGAATCTTGATTCTCAATCACTGAGTTCCAAACATGTAGGATTCTACATCAGCCATCAGATTAGATAGGAACTTCTAATATGTGTGACCTCGCAGGTTCGAACCTAAGCCGGTAGCATAGGAACTAATTCCTGTACTAATCGAAGTGACCATCTAGCAATGGTACCCGATATCCGGATAGGTCGAAGAGTCGCAATCGCAACTCTCAGAACCTACATGAATATGGTTACTGTATAATTCATCCTTTTGACCCCTGTGTTTAGGATGACCTAGGGTTAAACTGTCATCCCTGATCAGATCATCCGAATCGTGCTCAACTCAAACAGTCCTGTGACTCCTCATAAGGACTACCCTAGCCAAGGTTTTGCTAAATTAAAATATGACTATACATAGCTCCTAAACTGGAGTGGTCAATCCCATCTTGACACATGCACTGACAAGTCAAGTACTTGACTACACCCAGCAGCCTTCCATCACTGAATTAGAAATTCAGGTAGTCCAGTGCCTATGTACAGTGAGTTGCTTGCAAGTCACCGTGGCGGTCTCAGGTCGGAGGGACATTTATACCCATATTCCATCGGAGCAAATCTTGATAGCAAAAATAGCTACGGAGTTGGTCACGTTTAGTGCAGATGTACCCTTATATCTCACCTGTATGCCATACCAATGTCTCCACACTCATTGGTTAGGAGGACAACCAACCTATATGGCACACGATGACCTATGCTTGATAAACGTTGTCATCCTTGGTAACAACGTATCATTTGGTCACGAATAGATTTAAGGACTAAACGACAAATCCTCCTTTGTCGAGTCTAAATAGTCTTAAGGACTTCACCACAACATAGGAGTTCATTAGAAGATGAAATATTTTATGATAAAAAATATTAAAATAATTTTTATTAATTCATAATTTATGTACATATATAAAAATGAGTACAACCATCAACAGGCTGACAATTGGCTTTGGGATACTATTCCCAACAATCTCCCACTTGGCCTAAAGCCAATCGGTGCAGTATCTAATACCCATCTTCGACTTGTAGTTGTTGAACTCCTTCACCGCAATGGCTTTAGTGAATGGGTCGGTCAGGTTCTCCTTTCCATTGATCTTCTGAAGATCGACGTCACCTCGATCCATAATTTTTCAGATGAGATGGTAGCGGCACAGAATATGCTTCGTCCGCTGGTGTGCCTTTGGTTCCTTCGCCTGAGCAATGGCTCCAGAGCTGTCACAGTAGAGCAGAACTGGACCAACAAGGGAGGGTGCTACTCCAAGCTCGGTGATGAATTTTCTCAGCCACACCGCTTCTTTGGCAGCATCTGATGCAGTGACATACTCTGCCTCGCAAACTGAATCAGCCACTGTGTGCTGCTTGGAACTTTTCTAGTAGATTGCCCCACCATTAAGGGTAAAAATAAATCCCGACATACTTTTGCTGTCATCGTGATCAGACTGGAAACTAGAGTCTGTAAACCCTATAAGTCTCAAGTCTAATTCACCATAAACAAACCACTGGTCCTTAGTATTTCTTAAATACTTCAGGATGGTTTTAACAACCTTCCAGTGATTCTCCCCTAGATCAGATTGGTATCTACTCACTACCCCTAGTGAGTATGCCACATCTGGTCGTGTACATGTCATGGCGTACATGATAGATCTCACTACCGAAGCATATGGAATCATACCCATATGCTCTCTCTTGAGGTGTTGTCGGACAATCCCTCTTTGAGAGAGAAATTTTATGGCCTATCGGAAGATAGCCTTTCTTAGAATTCTCCATGTTGAACCTCTTCAGCATAGCATCAATGTACGTGGACTGAGATAAACCAAGCAACCTTTTAGATCTATCCCTATAGATCCTCATCCCTAGGATGTAGGAAGCTTCTCCCAGATCCTTCAAGGAGAACTGTGACGACAGCCAAATCTTTATTCTCTGTAATGCAGGGACATCATTCTCGATTAAGAAAATATCATCCACATACAATACAAGAAATACTATTATTGGACTATTAGCCCACTTATAAATGCATGGCTCTTCTCCGTTCTTAACGAAGCCATACGTCTTGATCGGCTTATCAAAATATATGTTCCAACTCTGTGATGCCTGCTTAAGTCCATAAATGGACATCTGTAGCTTGCACACCTTAGACTTATCTGTGGATGTGAATCCTTCAGGTTGTATCATATACACCTCTTCATCCAGCTCTCCATTTAGGAAAGCTATCTTCACATCCATCTGCCAGATTTCATAGTCCAGATGGGCAGCTATCGCAAGCATAATTCGAATGGATTTGAGCATTGCCACAGGAGAAAATGTCTCGTCATAGTCTATACCATAACGTTGACGATATCCCTTGATAACCAGACGGGCTTTATAGGTTTTGTAGGAACCAGATCTAGGATTTCAGGATTAGATCTTGAAACTTTTTCAAGATCTTACAGCGTAAGACTAAAATAAATCAAAATTTATTTTCTAAAATCAGAGAATCCCTAGATCTAAGATCCTATAACATGATTATTACATAGCATTAAATCAGAAATTAAAATATATAAATATAGCATGAACTACATGTTGATCATATCAACATGTTTCTATACCACATCTAATGTATGTATTAAACAATAGATCAAATCTATTACCTTGCAAGTTAGACGCTCTAACCTCGCTGATCTGGGCTTAAGGATGATGTTGCAAGCTGCACACGCATCCAGCCTCTAGGAGTCATCCACATGAGCCCACGAATCTCGATCAGAAGTCCTGCTTCAGGAAATCAGCATAGTATGCTAGTACTGCGCTGATCCTTCTTTGATGGTTGATCAGGTGCCTCCTTCTTCTTGATTTGGACTCTTCCAAAGATAGAAAGTAAAAAGAGGAGTTTCAGATCTGAGATGCTCTCAGAAAACTCAAGATGGAGGGAGGAAAGATATGAAAACAAAAAACCTAGAAGAAGACCCTCTTCTTCTTCACGTTTTTCTCTCTAGACACCCTAACTTGCATCTTTTATATCTCCATGACCCAAAGGTCTTTCTCTCAAATTTTTGGATGGCACAGAGATCTCTCAAATCTCTATCTTCTCCTAAAATTTCATAAAGAAACTTATTTTATACAGAGAGATATGATAGAGTCCTTGTCTAGGTCAAATACCTAGTCAAGGCTTATCCAAACATGGCAAGTTAAGGGGCGCCCAACTCTTGAGAACCTCCTCCATATTTTTGTGCATGGATCACTAGAAAAGGGTGCATAATATGTACCCTAAAAGCCATGAAAATTCTAAAAAAAAATTTGGATAAATTTGGTACAAAATTGAAAGAATTTTGGATTTCTAAAACTCTATCTCATAGAATTCGAAATCCAAACTTATTCCTTTTTGATTTGATCCAAACCACCTTCCATGTAAGAAAGAAGAGAGGAAACCTTTTGTGAACATGGGAGAGACCTGGGAGAGGGCTTTTGTCGCACAAAATAAGTGGAGATTGGCATTGAATAAGAGAGAGGGCATGGGGAAGGCTTATGTGGCGCAAGGTGGAATCCTAGTCTTACTAGGATTCTATCTTATGACTTGTTTTAATTTGGTTTCCCAAACCAAATCAAACCAAAATTAGATCAACCTAATTAAAATAGGTCTTAACCTAATTAAGAACCTGTTGGGTATAAAATACCCACAGTCGAAGTCCTTAGCAGAATCGACTACACCACAGCTCCGCCCGGACTCCTACGGGAGCCGGGCTCCGTCACCGACATCGACTACATGACAGCTCCGCCCGGACTCCTATGGGAGCTGGGCTCCGTCCTCAACATCAACTGCTGGTAAGCCCCGTCCGGACTCCTACGGGAGCCGGGCCTCGCCTTTGACTTTAATTGCAGGAAGACTCCGCCCGGACTCCTACGGGAGCCGGGCTTCATCCTCGACTCCAACGGCTGCAGACAGACTTCGTCTGGACTCCTATGGGAGCCGGACTCCGCCGACAACTTCGGCCTCAAGTTGACTCCACCCGGACTCCCACGAGAGCCGGGCTCCGTCCTCAACATCCGCTGTCGGTAAGCCCCGTCCGGACTCCTACGGGAGCCAGACTTCGCCTTTAACTTTAATTACAGGAAGACTCCGCCCGGACTCCTACGGGAGCCGGACTTCGTCCTCGACTCCAACGGCTGCAGACAGACTTCGTCCGGACTCCTACGGGAGTCGGACTCCGCCGACAACTTCGACCTCAAGTTGACTCCGCCCGGACTCCCACGGGAGCCGGGCTCCGTCCTCAACATCCGCTGCCGGTAAGCCCCGTCCAGACTCCTACGGGAGCCGGACTTCGCCTTTAACTTCAATTGCAGGAAGACTCCGCCCGGACTCCTACGGGAGCCGGGCTTCATCCTCGACTCCAACGGCTGCAGACAGACTTCGTCCGGACTCCTACGGGAGCCGGACTCCGCTGACAACTTCGACCTCAAGTTGACTCCGCCCGAACTCCCACGGGAGCCGGGCTCCGTCCTCAACATCCGCTGTCGGTAAGCCCCGTCCGGACTCCTACAGGAGCCGGACTTCACCTTTAACTTTAATTGCAGGAAGACTCCGCCCGGACTCCTACGGGAGCCGGGCTTCGTCCTCGACTCCAACGGCTGCAGACAGACTTCGTCCGAACTCCTACGGGAGCCAGACTCCGCCGACAACTTCGACCTCAAGTTGACTCCGCCCGGACTCCCACGGGAGCCGGGCTCCGTCCTCAACATCCGCTACCGGTAAGCCCCGTCCGGACTCCTACGGGAGCTGGACTTCGCCTTTAACTTCAATTGCAGGAAGACTCCGCCCGGACTCCTACGGGAGTCGGGCTTCATCCTCGACTCCAACGGCTGCAGACAGACTTCGTCCGGACTCCTACGGGAGCCGGACTCCACTGACAACTTCGACCTCAAGTTGACTCCGCCCGGACTCCCACGGGAGCCGGGCTCCATCCTCAACATCCGCTACCGGTAAGCCCCGTCCGGACTCCTACGGGAGCCGGACTTTGCCTTTAACTTCAATTACAGGAAGACTCCGCCCGGACTCCTACGGGAGCTGGACTTCGTCCTCGACTCCGACGGCTGCAGACAGACTTCGTCCGAACTCCTACGGGAGCCGGACTCCGCCGACAACTTTGACCTCAAGCTGACTCCGCCCGGACTCCTACTGGAGCCGGGCTCCATCCTCAACATCAACTGCTGGTAAGCCCCGTCCGGACTCCTACGGGAGCCGGACCTCGCCTTTGACTTTAATTGCAGGAAGGCTCTGCCCGGGCTTCTACGGGAGCCGGGCTTCACCCTCGACTCCAACAACTGCAGATAGACTTCGAAAGCCAGACTCCGATGATAACTTCAACTGCAAGGGGGACTCCGTCCGGACTCCCACAAGAGCCGGGCTCCGTCGCTGACTCCGATTGCCGGTAAGATCCGTCCGGACTCCCACGGGAGCCAGACTTTGCACCTGACTTTAGTTGCAGAGGACTCCGCCCGGACTCCTACGGGAGTCGAACTCCGTCATCAGCTCCGACCACTTTCGAGCTTCAGTCGATGGATCTGCACTCCCTGACAGACTATTTTAACGGCCACGATCCTGCTCCACTTCCTGCGGTGGATTCCGTGCAGCTCCATCACTCCCTGACAAGCTGCAGTAACAGTCGCAGCTCTGCTCCACTTTCTACAATGGATTCCGCACAGCTCCACTACTCCCTGACAGGCTAACATAACGGCCACGATCCTGCTCCACCTCCTACGATGGATATCGCACGATTCTCCCATCCGCTGGCAAGTCACGACAACAGACGCTGCTCCACTCCTCGCAACTGATTCCACGTGGCGAGCTACGGCAATAGCCACGATTTTGCTCCACTACCCTCCGCAATAAATTCTGCCTGACTATGGGCGGCCCACTACCAGACGGTTACGAACGTCGCTATCAGTCTGTGGCACCCTCCGCCTATAAAAAGGAAAACCCCAGATACGTTATAATCTAAGCTCTCGTCTTTTTATCTAAAACTCTGCTAAAATCTCCGTTCGAGCACTCTATTCTTGTTGAGACATTGAACTGACTTGAGCGTCGGAGGGTCTTGCCGGAGCAACCCCACCTCCGGTTTAGACTTTCTTTGCAGGTCCCGATGGCGACCGCAACTTCTCCAACTCCAGCTTCTCCGGCGCAAGCAGATTTTTGCACCAACTGGATTGGCGCTAGAGGAAGGGGTTGAACCTTCGCGGTACCCTTGTTCTTAAAGGAGCGTTCAACGGAGCCACCTCCGATCGTCTCCTCTGACATCCACTCCTCGTTTCCCCCCGTGGGATCCATACTCGATGCCTCCACGCAAGGCGTCCACGCGACGGTCCACGGCCTCCGCGGCCAGATCTCAGGCTCCGGCCTCCCCTCCTATTTCTCAACCTCCTCCTCCTCCTCCGACGGCGACGGTCGACACGGAGCAGTTTGACTTGCTGGCACAGCAGGTCAGAGGCCTCATCGAAGCTGTGCAAGCAATGCAATAGCAGCAGCCGCAGGCGTCGGCGCACCCAGAAAGGGCATCCCCAGAATGCCAGAACCCGACCGGAGGCTCCAGGAGATGAACCAGCAGATTGAAGAACTCCGCCATGCGCCCCCCGCTTATAGTGAGGATATTTGTACTGACCCTCCCTTCTCCCAAATGATCATGCAGGAATCGATCCCGCCAAACTTCAAGCTTCCCCAGTTCGAAAGCTACGACGGGACTTCGGACCCGGTTGATCATCTGAAGGCCTTCCGGATGATGATGCTGCTTCACGGTGCTCCTGATGCCATCTTGTGCCTGGCTTTCCCATCTACCTTGAAGGGAGCGGTGAGGAACTGGTACTCAGCTTTAAAACCGGGTACCATCTTTTCCTTCGACCAAATGAGCCACCAATTTGTGGCCCATTTTGTTAGCAGTCGGTGCCCTCGGAAGGGTTCGGAGTCCCTCATCAACATCAAACAGAGGAAAGGAGAGTCCATACGGGCCTACATCAACCGCTTCAACATCGCGGTGCTGGAGGTCCGGAACATAGACCAATCAGTCGTCATGGTCGCCCTGAAAGGCGGCCTTCAGAAGAATGACCTTTTGTTCTCCCTAGAGAAGAAGTATCCCAGGAATTTTGCTGATTTGCTGGCTCGAGCTGAAGGATACGCCCGAGCGGAAGAAGCCTTCAAAATGAAGGATGAAGAGACGGCGAGAGAGCGGCAAGCGGGAGACTCGAGTAAGCCCGCAATTGAAAAAAGGCCAAAGGAAGCCCGACTGCGCTCTCGATCCCCTCCCGGGCATAAGCGCGCCCATACTCCACCCCGGGCGCGCAGGCAGAGAAGCCCGGGTCACGGGGTTCGGCGGGGTTCCCCATCAGGAAGATTCCGCAACTACGCCCCCCTCAACGCCTCGAAGGCCCAGGTATTGATGGAGGTCAGGGAGCAGCTCCCTAGGCCGGAGAGGATGCGCACACACCCCGGGAAGCGCAACCCCAACAAATTCTGCCTCTACCACCGTGACCATGGCCACGACACAGAGCAATGCATCCAGCTCCAGGACGAGATCGAGGAGCTCATTCGGCGAGGTCGACTCGACAGGTTCATCCACCGCAGGCCTGAGGGTAGAGGAGACTGACCGAGAGCCCTTCCGCAGCCTGAACCGCCAAGAAGGGAGGAGCAGCCCAGGGACCGGCCTCCCATCGGGACCATCGACTCCATCACCAGAGGGCCTCAAGGAGGAGCGGGCCACCCGCGACCGTGGAGCTCGAAAAATCTGTAAATGTATCACTTACGATTTCACCTTGAATCTAAATTTCTTTCTACTTAACGTACTCTTCCCATCTGGCGTGAATTTATTATGACTGGATATGACCCCTCCAAAAATAAAGTTATGTTAGGAACGGGGGAGAACCCCGCCCAAGCATACCCAAAATGAAAGTCCGACTATCTCAAAATCGGATGGGGGGAAGAGGCCTGACAACGCCCTGATGTGCCCCCACAGCCATGTCAGGAACAGGAGGAGAACCTCGTCCTGACATGAGCAAAGTCAAAGGCCCGATTCTTTTAGACCGGATGGGGGGAGAGGCCTTACAACGCCCTAATGTGCCCCCACAGCCATGTCAGGAACAGGAGGAGAACCTTGTCCTGACATGAGCAAAGTCAAAAGCCTGGTTCTTTTAGACCGGATGGGGGGAGAGGCCTTACAACGCCCTAATGTGCCCCCACGGCCATGTCAGGAACAGGAGGAGAACCTCGTCCTGACATGAGCAAAGTCAAAGGCCCGGTTCTTTTAGACCGGATGGGGGGAGAGGCCTTACAACGCCCTAATGTGCCCCCACGGCCATGTCAGGAACAGGAGGAGAACCTCGTCCTGACATGAGCAAAGTCAAAGGCCCGATTCTTTTAGACCGGATGGGGGGAGAGGCCTTACAACGCCCTAATGTGCCCCCACGGCCATGTCAGGAACAGGAGGAGAACCTCGTCCTGACATGAGCTAAGTCGAAGGCCCGGTTCTTTTAGACCGGATGGGGGGAGAGACCTTACAGCGCCCTAACGCGCCCCCACAGCCAAGCCAGGAATGAGAGGAGAACCTCACCCTGGCTCGAGCAAAGTGGAAGGCCCGGACTCCTACGGGAGTCGGGTTCCATCCGCGACGCCAAGGAAGACTTCACCCGGACTCCTACGGGAGCCGGGTTCCGTCCACAACGCCAAGGAAGACTTCATCCAGACTCCTACGGGAGCCAGGTTCCGTCCACGATGCCAAGGAAGATTCCACCCAGACTCCTATGGGAATCGGGTTCCACCCACGACATCTACAGCAAGAGCTGGTGGTGGCGAAGCCCGGCCGCCCAACAAGATCGGGTGAAAAGAAAAAGCCCCTCATTGGCACCTCCTCGCTCCTATGCAACCCCGCGAAAAGCGGGGGAAGGCCTTCACTCCGAGAAGAGGAGGAAAATCAAAAAGGAAGGATGACGAACTACGGCGGGAACGGATGAGGGATGAACCACACCAAAAGACCTAAAGGACTTCGTCCCAACTGAAATGGAGAGTTCCTACCGAACACCTCCGGCCGCTAAAAAGACTTTCGACACCGGTTAGGAAGACAACGACATCCCCGAAATAATGCGGAGCCCGGACGGCCAAGCTCAGGCTCGCGGCCATGTACGACGAGAAGGGCGAGCTAATGCATCGACGACCGGGCGCCCCCTAACAACATCTACGTCAGACAAGTCAAACGACAAGAAAGGTTCGACGGACGGCGATTTAGTGCAACGCACGGACGAGGTAACACAAAATGCCCTTTTCATTCCATTTCCGACATACACACTACAAAGCCAGGAAGGCCAAGGAAAGAAAGGCAAAACGACAAAAAGGAAGTAAATACATGACAAGACAGAAAGACGAAAAGAGCTCTAAGGAGGCCCTGCTCCCTCCGACCTAGAATTATCTACTCCGTCCCTTAACCAGGATTGCCTCAGATTCTCAATCTCTTCTTCTAGCTCTCCCCTTTTCTGCAGCGCGTCCTGGAGCGCCCGACGAAGTTGCTGGCTCTCGGCTTCCGCCTCTCGACACCTCTTCCTTAAGACCTCGGACTCCGCCTCTGCATCCGCGATGGCCCACCACTCGAGTGCCAGTTGGATCTTCACTTATTGCAGCTCGGCTGTCTTTTCTCCGAGGGAGACAAAAATCCCTTCAACGGTGCCTCTTAGGGCTTGGAGCTCTTCAGAATCTTGGGTGGAAGTAAGCTGTGCCCTGTTAGCCAGCTGCCTCTGGAGACGGACGACTTCGTCGACCGCCGTCCTGAATCTCCCTTTATATTCTTCCACCTGCCTGCGCCAGCTGGCCCGTTGCACGTCGTGGCTCACCTCGGCGTCCTGAAGCTGCTGCTGAAGGTCGGAGACCTTCTGCGACCACCTCTGGTCATCGTCGACCCGGGCCAAGAGCCGGGATGAATTTCCTTCCAGCTGGCCGATCTTCCCCTTCGCAGCTGACAGTTCCACCTTGAGGGCGCTGATCCTGACGGTCTGGGCCCAAATTCGGTCGCTGGCGCTCTTCTTGCATTCCTCGAGTTCCTTTGCGAAGTTCGCCTTCCTCCGGCTATACTCCATGATCCCCTTCACATGGAGACTCCGAAAGTGGGTGGCCTCAGCGGTGGCTTCAGAGTGACCTTCTCTCGATTTGCGGAGCTCGCCTTCCATCCTCTTCAACTTCTTTGTCAGGTGAAGGACCTCCTTCTTCAGCCGCTGGATCATCGATTTCAGCGGGACCCCCGGGACGGGGGCCCCAGTCGGCGGACTCCTCGAGGAGGCTCGGAGAGCCGTTGGCTCGACATCCGAGGGAATGTCGATGGCCGGGGCCGCCTGGACGGGTGCAGCTAAGCTTGACTCCTCCACCCTGACCCTCTTCGCCGATCTGGAGGTTGCTGCGCCCTTTCTCTTGTGAGCCCTCAGGCCCCTGGCGAGCATCCGCACTGCTTCGGCGTCCATTCTTAAAAAAAAAAAAAAAAAAAAAAATAGGGGAAAGAAGAAAAAGAAGCAAACCAATCAATCAAGAGTCAGAGGTCAGAAAAAAAAAAAGAAAAAAGAAAAAGAAGAAAAGAGAGAAGAAAAGAAGAAAGAGAGAGGGAAGGAAGAAGAGGTAAAGAGAAGAAGAGACGAAAGGCATGAAAAGAGAAGATAAGGTAAAAGATGAATACTCGCTGGATCCTGGGGACTCAGGCCGATGTTGAAAAGAAACTGCTCCCTCAGAAGATTGAGAAGGGAAGGAGCAGAATAAGCTAGAAGCTTCTGGGCGGCCTGGAGGTCGTCCTCCCCCAGGCTGGGAGCCCGGCGGACAGAATCCCTCAGAGAGCCCCAAGGGGGCAGGCCCAGTCTCAGGGTCGGGCAGTGGACGAAGAGGTATTTCTCCTTCCAATTGTGGATTGAAGAAGGGGCGCCTTTCAGCAACCCCTTCTTGCCGAACTGGGGAGAGAAGTACCACCAGTACTTCGCCGAAGGATGGCGTTTGAAGGTATAGAAGTGCCTAAACAAGGAGAGGAATGGTTGGACCTCGACTACGTGGCAGAGGGAGAGAAATCCTATCAAAAACCTAAAAGAATTCGGGGCCACGGAAGCCAAGGAGATGTCTAAGAAACGGAAGAGGGCAACGACAAAGGAAGGAAGCGGAAGTCAGAGTCCGGCACGGAATGCTTCCTGGTACAAACAAAAGCGATCGGGAGGGGGAGTGCTGGCCCGGTCAGAAGGGCCTGGTAGCTCCAAGTCGTACTCCGGAGGAACTCCATACTGAACCCTTATCAGAAGGAGTTCCTCCGAGGTCAAGGAACATGGAATGGTGCCCGACGCGAAAACCGGGCGGAGCCCAGCCCCAGACGCAGGTTCGTCTACAGAGACGGGGACCTGGGGGTTTGAGGCAGAAGAGCTCCCGGAACTGCAGGGAGTAGAAGAGCCAGAAGACATTTCGAGTAGTTTTGAAGGGGGGCTCTAAAGGTCCCTAAGAAGGTGGACAGAAAGAGAGGACGAGAGGCCACAGGAAACTAACTCGGAGGGATGCAAAAAGAAACAATGATAGAGAAGAGGTCCCTAGGCGGTGGAAAGAAGGTTGAAGGTGCTGGAACTAACCTATATCACTTTGAGGGACCTGAGGGACGAAAACAGGAGATGCCTACGGCTCGAGAAGATGCCCACTGAAACAGGGCTCTCGAAGAGAAGGCAGATGCTGGTAAGAACTCAGGAACGGAGCAGAACGCCTAAAGGTGGGAGGATGGGTTTAAATAGACCCTGGGATCCGACGCCATAATGATCGCGAATCCTCCCAGGCCAGTCCGCATCCGACACGTGTCCCACTCCCCCTGGCAGGCGGCTAAAAGCGGCTGATGGTTGGCAGGGCCATTATTGCACCGTACCTGGGCCAGTGTACCTGCAGGAATTTCGAAGAGTCCCTTCGTACCGCCCCAATTCGAAAAGACTCCGGCACGCACGCAATTAATGCCCAAAATATCTGGGGGTGGCAGTGCGCGAGATTTGAGGGGATGGCTTCGGCTGTACCTATCTCTCTGTACTTTCCTCGTTCGAAATTCAAACTCAGAAGTAGGAGGACTGGTGTTGGGTATAAAATACCCACAGCCAAAGTTCTCAGCAGAATCGACTACACGACAGCTCCGCCAGGACTCCTACGGGAGCCGGGCTCCGTCACCGACATCGACTACATGACAGCTCCGCCCGGACTCCTATGGGAGCCGGACTCCATCCTCAACATCAACTGCTGGTAAGCCCCGTCCGGACTCCTACGGGAGCCGGACCTCACCTTTGACTTTAATTGCAGGAAGACTCCGCCCGGACTCCTACGAGAGCCGGGCTTCGTCCTCGACTCCAACGGCTGCAGACAGACTTCGTCCGGACTCCTACGGGAGCCGGACTCCGCCGACAACTTCGACCTCAAGTTGACTCCGCCCGGACTCCCACGGGAGCTGGGCTCCGTCCTCAACATCCGCTGCCGGTAAGCCCTGTCCGGACTCCTACGGGAGCCGGACTTCGCCTTTAACTTTAATTGCAGGAAGACTCCGCCCGGACTCCTACGGGAGTCAGGCTTCATCCTCGACTCCAACGGCTGCAGACAGACTTCGTCCGGACTCCTACGGGAGCCGGACTCCGCCGACAACTTTGACCTCAAGTTAACTCCGCCCGGACTCCCACGGGAGCTGGGCTCCGTCCTCAACATCCGCTGCCGGTAAGCCCCGTCCAGACTCCTACGGGAGCCGGACTTCGCCTTTAACTTCAATTGCAGGAAGACTCCGCCCGGACTCCTATGGGAGTCGGGCTTCATCCTCGACTCCAACAGCTGCAGACAGACTTCGTCCGGACTCCTACGGGAGCCGGACTCTGCCGACAACTTCGACCTCAAGTTGACTCCGCCCGGACTCCCACGGGAGCCGGGCTCCGTCCTCAACATCCGCTGCCGGTAAGCCCCGTCCGGACTCCTACGGGAGCCGGACTTCGCCTTTAACTTTAATTGCAGGAAGACTCCGTCCGGACTCCTACGGGAGCCGGGCTTCATCCTCGACTCCAACGGCTGCAGACAGACTTCGTCCGGACTCCTACGGGAGCCGGACTCTGCCGACAACTTCGACCTCAAGTTGACTCCGCCCGGACTCCCACGGGAGTCGGGCTTCGTCCTCAACATCCGCTGCCGGTAAGCCCCGTCCGGACTCCTACGGGAGCCGGACTTCGCCTTTAACTTCAATTGCAGGAAGACTCCGCCCGGACTCCTACGGGAGTCGGGCTTCATCCTCGACTCCAACGGCTGCAGACAGACTTCGTCCGGACTCCTACGGGAGCCGGACTCCGCCGACAACTTCGACCTCAAGTTTACTCCGCCCGGACTCCCACGGGAGCCGGGCTCCGTCCTCAACATCCGCTACCGGTAAGCCCCGTCCGGACTTTTATGGGAGCGGACTTCGCCTTTAACTTCAATTGCAGGAAGACTCCGCCCGGACTCCTATGGGAGCCGAACTTCGTCCTCGACTCCGACGGCTGCAGACAGACTTCGTCCGGACTCCTATGGGAGCCGGACTCCGCCGACAACTTCGACCTCAAGCTGACTCCGCCCGGACTCCTACTGGAGCCGGGCTCCGTCCTCAACATCAACTGCTGGTATGCCCCGTCTGGACTCTTACGGGAGTCGGACCTCGCCTTTGACTTTAATTGCAGGAAGGCTCTGCCCGGGCTTCTACGGGAGCCGGACTTCACCCTCGACTCCAACAACTGCAGATAGACTTCGGGAGCCGGACTCCGACGACAACTTCAACTGCAAGGGGGACTCCGCTCGGACTCCCACAAGTGCCGGGCTCCGTCGCTGACTCCGATTGCCGGTAAGATCCGTCCGGACTCCCACGGGAGCCAGACTTTCCACCTGACTTTAGTTGCAGAGGACTCCGCCCGGACTCCTATGGGAGCCGAACTCCGTCATCAGCTCCGACCACTTCCGAGCTTCAGCCGATGAATCTGCACTCCCTGACAGGCTATTTTAACGGCCACGATCCTGCTCCACTTCCTGCGGCGGATTCCATGCAGCTCCATCACTCTCTGACAAGCTGCAGTAACAGTCGCAGCTCTGCTCCACTTCCTACAATGGATTCCGCACAGTTCCAGTACTCCCTAACAGGCCAACATAACGGCCACGATCCTACTCCACCTCCTGCGATGGATATCGCGCGATTCTCCCATCCACTGGCAAGTCACGACAACGGACGCTGCTCCACTCCTCGCAACTGATTCCATGTGGCGAGCTACGGCAATAGCCACGATTCCGCTCCACTACCCTCCGTAATAAATTCCGCCTGACTATGGACCGCCCACTACCAGACGGTTACGAACGTCGCTATCAGTCTGTGGCACCCTCCGCCTATAAAAAGGGAAACCCCAGATACGTTATAATCTAAGCTCTCATCTTTTTATCTAAAACTCTGCTAAATTCTCCATTCGAGCGCTCCATTCTTGTTGAGGCAGAGAACTGACTTGAGCGTCGGAGGGTCTAGCCGGAGCAACCCCACCTCCGGTTTAGACTTCTTTTGCAGGTCTCGGCGGCGACCGCGACTTCCCTAACTCTAGCTTCTCTGGCGCAAGCAGATTTTTGCACCAACAGAACTTAATTTAATTAGATTAAATTAGATTTAAATTTGATTTAATTTTTTAATCAAATTAAAAATTAGATTGACCCAAGTCCTAGTTGAACTAGGACTAGTTTTTCCTTGCATTTGGCTTATCCAATAAACCAATTGAGCTTGATCCAATCAAGCCCAAAATAAATCTAATTAAATCATATTTAATTAGACTTAATCTCAGCCCATTGGCTTAATCAAATTAAGATAATTAGCAATCGAATTGCTAATCGATCCTCCTGCAATACTTGCACTGGGTTAAATGTCAATCGTATTGATCATTTAACCCTAGAATGATTCTTAATCGTTGATCAACCATCCGATCGGATCATGAACTCTAATGTGTGTGACCTCATAGGTCCAAACCTAAACCGGTAGTACAGGAACAAATTTCTGTACCAATCGAAGTGACCATCTAGCAATGGTACCCGACGATCGGATAGGTCGAATGTGTAGAACAACATCCTTAGAACCCATGCGGATATAGTTTTCATATAATTCATCCCCTTGACCAAAATGATCATAGGACACCCCAAAGTTCAACTGTCAACTCTGATCAGGTTGTCCACATTGTATTTCAAAATATCAAATCTATCTGATGGATTACCCTGGCCAAGGTTTTGCTAAATTGAAATACAGCGACTCATTCTTCTCCAACTCTTAGAGTGGTCAATCCCATCTCGATCACACCCTGACTTCGCAAGTACTTGACTGTGCCCAGAAGCCTTCCATCCCTGAATTAAAAATTCAGTTAGTCCAGTACCAAAGCACAGTGAGTTGCTTGCAAGTCACTGAGGTGATCTCAAGTCTAAGGGACACTTATACCTATATCCCATCAGAGACATTCTCGATAGTAGAATGCTCTGGAGTTGGTCACGTTCAATGATGATGTACCCTTACATCTCACCTGTATGCCATACCAGTGTCTCCACACTCTTTGGTTAAGAGGACAACCAACCCATATGGCCTACAGCGATCTATGCTCGATAGAAGCTGTCATCCTTATTAACAGCCTATCATTTGGTCGTGAACAGTTTTAAGGACTAATCGATAAATCCTCTCTTTATCGAACTTAAATAGTCCTAAGGACTTCATCATAACAACGGAGTTTATTAGAAGATGAAAGCTTATGATGAAGATGCCAAATATATTTTATTTATTAACAAATCAATTACAATACTTGGTTGCTCAACCGTCAACAGCTTGACGATTGGCTTTTTGGGACACATTTCCCAACAACTCTCACTTGTCCTAAAGCCACTCGGCACATTTTCTAATACCCATCTTCGACTTGTGGTTGTCGAACTCCTTTATCGCCAGGGCTTTAGTGAAGGGGTCAGCTAGGTTTTCCTTTTCGTCGATCTTCTGAAGGTCGACGTCACCTCGATCCACGATCTCCCGAACCTGGTGGAAGCGGCACAAGATGTGCTTCGTCTGCTAATGTGCTTTGGGTTCCTTCACCTGAGCTATGGCACCAGTGCTGTCGTAGTAGAGCAGGACTGGACCATCGAGGGAGGGTGTTACTCCGAGCTCGTTGATGAATTTTCTCAGCCACACAGCTTTCTTTGCGGCATCCGATGCTGCGATGTACTCCGCTTCACAAACAGAGTCTGCCACAGTATGCTACTTGGAACTCTTCCAGCAGATGACTCCACCATTCAGAGTAAAGATATAACCTGACACGCTCCTGCTGTCATCATAGTTAGATTGGAAGCTGGAGTCTGTGAACCCCACAAGTTTCAGATCTGACTCGCCATAAACCAACCATTGGTCCTTAGTATTTCTCAAATACTTAAGGATGGCTTTAACCACTTTTCAGTGATTTTCTCCAGGATCAGATTGGTATCTACTCACTACTCCTAGTGAGTATGCCTCATCTGGTCTTGTACATGTCATGGCGTACATGATAGATCCCACGGCTGAAGCATATGGGACTCTACTCATACGTTCTCTCTTTTCAGGAGTTGTCGGACAATCCTTCTTAGAGAGAGAAATTTCATGGCCTATCGGTAGATAGCTCTTCTTGGAATTCTCCATGCTGAACCTCTTCAGCACAGTGTCTATGTACATAGACTGGGATAACCCAAGCATCCTTTTAGATCTATCCCTATAGATCTTCATCCCTAGGATGTAGGATGCTTCACCCAAGTCCTTCATGGAGAACTGTGATGACAACCAAACTTTTATTCCCTGTAGTGCGGGGATGTCATTCCCGATTAAGAGAATGTCATCCACGTACAAGACAAGGAATACCACAACTGGACCATTTGCCCATTTATAGATGCAGGGCTCTTCTCCATTCTTAATGAAGCCATACGTTTTGATCACCTTATCAAAACGCATGTTCCAACTCCGAGAAGCTTGCTTCAGTCCATAAATGGATCTCTAAAGCTTGCACACCTTGGACTCATCTGTGGATGTAAACCCCTCAGGTTGTATCATATACACCTCTTCAGTCAACTCTCCATTCAGGAAAGCTGTCTTTACATCCATCTGCCAGATCTCATAATCCAGATGGGCAGCTATTGCAAGCATTATCCGAATGGATTTGAGCATTGCCATAGGGGAGAACGTCTCATCATAGTCAATACCATAACGTTGATGATACCCCTTGGCGACCAGATGGGCTTTATAGGTCTCCACCTTTCCGTCTGCGCCCCTCTTCCTTTTGAAGACCCATTTACACCCAATGGGTTTAACCCTTTCAGGTGGGTCAACCAATGTCCATACATCATTGACCTTCATGGACTCCATTTCAGATTTCATGGCTTCAAGCCATTTCTCAGAATCAAGTCTCTGCATTGCATCCATATAGATGATCGGATCCTCATTATTCTCATCAAGTTCGATGGGATCACCATCCCGGACCAAGAAATCGTAGTATCTGTCCGGCTGACGCGGTACTCTACCGGATCGCCTTAATGGTGCAGGTATATTGGGCTCCGGATCTGATCTAATCATATCTGACTCAGGTTCAGCTATTGGTGTCGGTCCTTCTACCTATTGAACTTCATCAAGTTCAACCTTAGAGGCAATGGTTCCTTCACCAATGAACTCTTTTTCTAAAAAGATTGCCTTAAGGCTGACGAACACCTTTTGTTCATCAGCATGGTAGAAAAAATATCCTTTTATCTCTTTGGGATACCCTATGAATGAGCATTTGTCAGACCTAGGTCCAAGTTTGTCTATGACTAATCGTTTGACATAGGCCGGACACCCCCAGACCCTAAGGTGTGAAAGTACTGGCTTACGCCCTGTCCATATCTCATATGGAGTCTTAATTACAGACTTACTTGGAACCCTATTTAACAGATAACAGACCGATTTGAGTGCATATCCCCAGAAGGATATCGGCAAGTTAGCAAAATCCATCATGGATCGGACCATGTCTAACAGAGTCCAATTCCTCCTTTCAGATACACCATTATGCTGTGGTATTCCTGGAGGAGTCCATTGGGAGAGAATCTCATTCTCTCCTAGATATGTGAGAAATTCACTAGAAAGGTATTCTCCTCCTCGATCAGATCGAAGAGTTTTAATACTCTTCCCAGTTTATTTTTCTACTTCACTTCGGAATCGTTTGAACATTTCAAATAAATCCAACTTATGTTTCATCAGATAGACATATCCATATCGGGATAGGTCATCCATGAAAGTTATGAAGTAGAAATATCCACCTCTAGCACTGGTGCTCATGGGCCCACATACATCAGTATATACTAGGCCCAAGAGCTCAGTAGCTCTCTCACCTTTTCTAGTAAAAGGTGACTTGGTCATTTTACCAAGAAGACAGGACTCACAGGTTGGAAGTGATTCATAATCACTAACTTCGAGGATTTTCTCTTGAGTCAACCTATTTATTCTGTTCTTGTTTATATGACCTAGCCTACAGTGCCATAAGTAGATATCTGACACACTATCTAATCTAGGGTGCTTGCCAGTTGAATAGACTACATTAACAGGTTGTGATAACATATACACATCATTGTTCAAATGTCCACAAAAAATAGTAACACCATTCTCAATGATATTACAAATTTGTTTCTTTATTGAAATTTTATAATCATTTTTGACCAGAAGGCCTACAGAAATGATATTTAAAAAGAAACTGGGACAGAAATGACAATCATTAAGAACAACGATATGGGATTCAAATACAAGTTTCAAGATTCCTAATGCTAGAACTGAAACTGATCTTCCATCTCCAACGTTCAGGAACCTCTCGCCTTGCTCGAATCTCCTACTGACCTGCAACCCCTGCAACAAATTGCAAATATGGTAAGGGCTACCGGTATCCAATACCCAGTCAGTTATATCACAAATAAAGAAATTGCAAGGAGTTATCATATAAATACCTTGCCCAGCAACAACTTGCTGCTTTCTCTGCCTGTTCGGATCTAGGGAGGCAATATACTGGGGACAGTTCCTCTTCCAGTGCCTCCGCTTCTTGCAAAAGAAGCATTCAGCTTGACTCTTATCGGGTTTGATCTTTTTGATCTGACACTGCACAGATGTCCCAGCCTGAACTTGCACCTTCTTCACTTTCTTCTTCTTGTTCTTCTTCCCTTTCTTAAAGGATCGAGAACCAGAAGACAAACCTCCCACTAAGTTCACCGACTCCTTATGGAGTTGGTGATCTTTCTCAAAGTTCTGAAGCAACCCCAGTAATCCATGGTAGTTTACTTCAGGCTTTGTCATTCTATAATGAGTGAGGAATGGGAGATAAGACTTAGGCAGCGAGTTCAGTATTGCATCTTTCCCAAGCTGCTCATGCAAGGAAAAGCCGAGCTTGCTCAATCGTTCCATCAGCTCGATCATGTACAATACATGATCAGTGATAGAGGCACCATCCCACATTTTAGCGTTGAAGATGGCACAACTAGTCTTGTGCCTCTCCACATCATCGGGTGTGCCAAAGGCATCCTCCAACACTTGAAGCATGTCCTTTAGCTAAGCCGTCTCGAATCTGTGACTGAACTCGTCGCTCATAGCAGCCAGCATGATACAACGCACTGTGGTCCGATCACTGAGCCACTTCTGGTAAGTGTCTCTAACTGTTCCATGTGCATTGACAGCTGGCTCCTCAGGTGCAGGATCCATTATCACATATAGGATCCGTTCATGCTCCAGAACTATCTTCAACTTTCGGTACCAGCTACCGAAGTTGGGTCCCACCAACTTATCATTGTCCAACAATGATCGAAGTGATAGGGAAGTGGCCATAACCTAATTAGTAATTGATTCATTAAACCTAAGGATTTGGACTTTAATCAAAAGGTTTCTCCCACTATTTTATTTGAATTGGTAGCCTCTACCTCCAACTCGAGGAATTACCCTAATTTCTTAGCGGGTACTAGAATCCATTTAGACTGTACACAAGCCCAACTTTGGTTGGTCAACCCATGTACATCTAAGGGTAGGTTCATAACCAATTGTATCTCTAAATAATTTCTAGTAATTTTAATTTTTACCTCAGAAACCTAATCAGTAGGCTTTGGCCTCCACTGTAAGGATTCGGTTAGATCCAACCATTAACATGATCATACTTGGTGTATCTAACCAACGAATGATTAAGCCCAACTTTGGTTGGCTTACCTAACCACCATTAGAGAGACACTTCCAAGTCGTCATATGATGAGTGATAATTCCATTAGTCAACAAGCACCAGGCCTTTGGGTCTGCAATGATTATTGAGTTAATGGACTCATTATCAAACACCTTAATGGGAGGCTATGACTCAGTTATCTTCATAACTTTATCATTTTAAGGACCTAATAATTTTAGAGGATTTAAATAATTTAGAGGATGAGGTCAGATGAACCAGCTTATCATGATCCTCCCACTGGCTTTACCAAGTCAGCTTAAGGGAGACCATTAAAAGGGCTGGTCTAGGAGCACCTAAATTAGTCACACTGATTTACCTAGCTGACATGGGTCAGCTCGAATAGTCAAGTGATCCGATCAAAACATAATTTCACCAAGAGGCCAGGTAAGTTCGATCAGTGGGAGGGTCTGCTAAAGCTTGCCTTAGACACCATCAGAAATGGCCAGGTAAGCGGGCTCCCAATTAAAAACCACCGGTCTGGTTTACCTTAGACACCAACTGATTTAATTAGTTTCGATTAGATCAACCTAACAGTTCGTGCTAGATCACTTAGCCAAGAATCAAGTCCATTTGGTTCTCGTTAAAGATATGGACTTGACCAACTACAACTATTGTAATTGATCTAGAGAATCCTTGACCTAATCTAAGACAACAATTGATTAGATTTAGTCAATTCTCTAATTAAGTCCATCTTTAATCTAACCATAGGTCTAACTCAATTAATGGACCTAATTCCCACTAACCCATTAACCCAATATGTTATGATTTGTGTCTTAGGTTCTTCAATTCACCATCCTAGAACCTAATCAAACAACTTCTTAATTCTTAATTAAGTTTTGGGCTGAGGGTTGGGTTCGACTTTTCAAAAAATAATTTTCATATTTGTAAAATAATTTTATAATATAATTCTACCAACCATATTGCATGTTTGATTCATAATCAAGATACAAGTAAAATAAACATGAAACTACTTTAGATCTAATCTAAACAGGTTCATGTAATTGAAACAATTTCAACTTTAAACAATTTCTTTGCACAAAAATTATTAACAAAGAGATTTTATTTCAGATTTAAATATCTTTTAAATCTAATAAATCATAAATTTAATCTAGATCATATCTAACAAATTTATGATTAAAGATAGATCTACACAAACTAGGACAACCTTTGCACTGTAAGGGGTAAACCTTACAGCAGGACAACCTTGCAGTTTGTGATTGATCTAAAATTTTAATTTTAGATTTAATAATCAGATTATAAATTAGATCTAATCTAAGAAATAATCTAAGCATGTACAAATAATCATGTAATAAAGAACTTTGCTCTGATACCAATTGTAGGAACCAGATCTAGGGTTTCAGGGTTAGATCTTGAAACTTTTTCAAGATCTTACAGCGTAAGACTAAAATAAATCAAAATTTGTTTTCTAAAATCAGAAAATCTCTAGATCTAAGATCCTATTACATGATTATTATATAGCATTAAATTAGAAATTAAAATATATAAATATAGCATGAACTACATGTTGATCATATCAACATGTTTCTATACCACATCTAATGTATGTATTAAACAATAGATCATATCTATTACCTTGCAAGTTAGACGCTCTAACCTCACTGATCCAGGCTTAAGGATGATGTTGCAAGCTGCACATGTGTTCGACTTCTAGGAGTCATCCACACGAGCCCACAAATCTCGATCAGAAGTCCTACTTCAGGAAATCAGCACAGTATGCTAGTACTGCGCTGATCCTTCTTTGATGGTTGATCAGGTGCCTCCTTCTTCTTGATTTGGACTCTTCCAAAGATGGAAAGTAAAAGGAGGAGTTTCAGATCTGAGATGCTCTCAGGAAACTCAAGATGGAGGGAGGAAAGATATGAAAACAAAAAACCTAGAAGAAGACCCTCTTCTTCTTCACGTTTTTCTCTCTAGACACCCTAACTTGCGTCTTTTATATCTCCATGACCCAAAGGTCTTTCTCTCTGATTTTTGGGTGACACAGAGGTCTCTCAAATATCAATCTTCTTCTAAAACTTTATGAAGAAACTCATTTTATACAGAGAGATATGATAGAGTCCTTATCTAGGTCAAATACCTAGTCAAGGCTTATCCAAACATGACAAGTTAAGGGGCGCCCAACTCTTGAGCACCTCCTCCATATTTTCGTGCATAGATTACCAGAAAAGGGTGCACAATATGTACCCTAAAATCCATGAAAATTTCAAAAAAAATTTGGATAAATTCGGTACAAAATTGAAAGAGTTTTGGATTTCTAAAACTCTATCTCATAGAATTCGAAATCCAAACTTATTCCTTTTTGATTTGATCCAAACCACCTTCCATGTAAGAAAGAAGAGAGGAAACCTTTTGTGAACATGGGAGAGACCTGGGAGAGGGCTTTTGTCACACAAAATAAGTGGAGATTGGCGTTGAATAAGAGAGAGGGCGTGGGGAAGGCTTATGTGGCGCAAGGTGGAATCCTAGTCTTACTAGGATTCTATCTTATGACTTGTTTTAATTTGGTTTCCCAAATCAAATCAAACCAAAATTAGATCAACCTAATTAAAATAGGTCTTAACCTAATTAAGAACCTAATTTAATCAGATTAAATTAGATTTAAATCTGATTTAATTTTTTAATCAAATTAGAAATTAGATTGACCCAAGTCCTAGTTGAACTAGGACTAGTTTTTCCTTGCACTTGGCTTATCCAATAAATCAATTGGACTTGATCCAATCAAGTCCAAAATAAATCTAATTAAATCATATTTAATTAGACTTAATCTCAGCCTATTTTCTTAATCAAATTAAGCCAATTAGCAATCGAATTGCTAATCGATCCTCCTGCAATACTTGCACTGGGTTAAATGTCAATCGTATTGATCATTTAACCCTAGAACAATTCTTAATCGTTGATCAACCATCCGATCGGATCATGAACTCTAATGTGTGTGACCTCATAGATTCGAACCTAAGCCGGTAGTATAGGAATAAATTTTTGTACCAATCGAAGTGACCATCTAGCAATGGTACCCGACGACTGGATAGGTCGAATGTGTAGAACAACATCCTTAGAACCCATGCGGATATAGTTTTCATATAATTCATCCCCTTGACCAAAATGATCATAGGACACCCCAGAGTTCAACTGTCAACTCTGATCAGGTTATCCACATTGTATTTCAAAATATCAAATCCATCTGATGGATTACCCTGGCCAAGGTTTTGCTAAATTGAAATACAGTGACTCATTCTTCTCCAACTCTTAGAGTGGTCAATCCCATCTCGATTACACTCTGACTTCGTAAGTACTTGACTGTGCCCAGAAGCCTTCCGTCTCTGAATTAGAAATTCAGTTAGTCCAGTACCAAAGCACAGTGAGTTGCTTGCAAGTCACTGAGGTGATCTCAAGTCTAAGGGACACTTATACCTATATCCCATCAGAGACATTCTCGATAGTAGAATGCTCTGGAGTTGGTCACGTTCAATGATGATATACCCTTATATCTCACCTGTATGCCATACCAGTATCTCCACACTCTTTGGTTAAGAGGACAACCAACCCATATGGCCTACAGCGACCTATGCTTGATAGAAGCTGTCATCCTTATTAACAGCCTATCATTTGGTCGTAAACAGTTTTAAGGACTAATCGATAAATCCTCTCTTTATCGAACTTAAATAGTCCTAAGGACTTCATCATAACAACGGAGTTCATTAGAAGATGAAAGCTTATGATGAAGATGCCAAATATATTTTATTTATTAACAAATCAATTACAATACTTGGTTGCTCAACCGTCAACAGCTTGACGATTGGCTTTTTGGGACACATTTCCCAACCGGTTTCCACCTTTCCGTCTGTGCCTCTCTTCCTCTTGAAGACCCACTTACACCCTATGGGTTTTACTCCTTCGGGTGGGTCAACCAATGTCCACACATCATTGACCTTCATGGACTCCATTTCGGCTTTCATGGCCTCTAGCCATTTCTAAGAGTCGGGTCTATGCATTGCATCCATGTAGGTGATCAGATCCTCATCATTTTCATCAAGTTTGATAGGATCGTCATCTCGGACCAAGAAACCATAGTATCTGTCCGGTTGACGTAGTACTCTACCAGATCGCCTTAAGGGTGCTTGAATAATGGGCTCCGGATCTGATCTAATCAAATCCAGTTCAGGTTCAGCAACTTGTGTCAGTTTTTTCACCTGTCGAACTTCGTCAAGTTCGACCTTAGAGGCAACAGTCCCTTCACCAAAGAACTCCTTTTTCAAAAAGATTACCTTAAGGCTGACAAACACTTTTTGCTCATCAGCTAGGTAGAAGTAATATCCTTTGGTCTCTTTTGGGTACCCTATAAAATTATACTTGTCAGACCTAGGTCTAAGCTTATCCGTAATTAAACGTTTAACATAAGCCGGACACCCCCAAACCCTAAGATGCGAGAGTACTGGCTTACATTCTATCCATATCTCATATGGCGTTTTGGTTACAGACTTACTTGGAACTCTATTTAGAAGGTAACAAGCCGATTCGAGCGCATATCCCCAGAGGAAGATCGGCAGACCAGCAAACCCCATCATGGATCGAACCATATCCAACAAGATCTGATTCCTCCTTTCAGACACACCATTATGCTGTGGTGTTCCCGGAGGTGTCCACTGAGAGAGAATTCTATTCTCTCCAAGATATGTCAGAAAATCATTGGAAAGGTATTCACCTCCTCGATCAGATTGATGAGTTTTAATACACTTTTCAGTTTATTTTTCTACCTCATTTTGGAATAGTTTGAATATTTCAAACGACTCTGACTTATGCTTTATTAAATAGACATACCCATAACTCGATAGATCATCTGTGAAGGTTATGAAGTAGAAATATCAACCTCTTGCACTTGAGCTCATGGGTCCACATACATCAGAATGTACCAGAACCAAGAGTTCACTGGCTCGCTCACCTTTTTCAGTAAAAGGTGATTTGGTCATTTTACCAAGAAGACAGGACTCACAGGTTGGAAGTGATTCACAATCACCTACTTCAAGAATTCCTTCTTGAGCCAACCTGTTTATCCTATTCTTATTGATATGACCTAGCCTACAGTGCCAAAGATAGACTTTTGATACATTATCTATTCTAGGGCGTTTACTAGAGGTTTGAACCACATTAACAGGTTGTGATAGAAAGTAAATTCTATTATTAAGTTATCCAACAAATATTGTAACACCATTCAAAATGATATTGCAAATATTTTTTTTTATTAAAAATTGATAACCATTCATGGCCAAAAGGCCTACAGAAATAATATTTAATAAAAATCTTGGACAATAGTGACATTCACTCAAAATTATATTTCGAGAATTGATTACAAGGTTCATGATTCCTAATGCTAGAACTGGAACTTTGCTTCCATCTCCAACGTTCAGGAATCTCTCGCCTTCATCAAATCTCCTACTGACCTGTAGACCCTGCATCAAATTGCAAATATGATAAGGGCTTCCAGTATCCAATACCCAGGCAGTAGTATCACAAATGGAAAAGTTGCAAGGTGTTATCATATAAGTACCTTGCTTCTTCTTCGGCCTGTTCGGATCCAAGGAGGCAATGTATAGAGGACAGTTTCTCTTCCAGTGCCCCTGCTTCTTACAAAAGAAGCACTCCGCCTGGCTCTGGTCGGGCTTGCACTTCTTGGTCTGACCCTGTGCAGACGTCCCAGCATGCAGCTGCACCTTCTTATTCTTCTTCTTCTTGTTCTTCTTCTTCCCTTTCTTAAAGGGTCGACGACCAGAAGAAGACCCTCCCACAACATTCACCGACTCCTTATGGAGCTGGTGATCCTTCTCAAAGTTCTGCAGCAACTCCAACAAGCCATGGTAGTTCACTGCAGGCTTTGTCATCCGAAAATGAGTAAGGAAGGGGAGGAAGGACTTGGGCAATGAATTAAGGATCGCATCCTTACCGAGCTGCTCGTGCAAGAGAAAGCTCAGTTTACTTAGGCACTCAATCATTTCGATCATGTACAGTACATGATCAGTGACTGAGGCTCCATCCCTCATCCGAGCATTGAAAATGGCATAACTAGTTTTGTGCCTTTCAACGTCATCAGGCATGCCAAAGGAGTCGTTCAACAATTGAAGCATCTCCTGGGGCTAGGCATTCTCGAACTTGCGACTGAACTCATCATTCATTACCGCCAACATTATGCACTGAACGGTGGTGCGGTCGTTGAGCCACTTCTGATAAGTATCTCGGACTGTCCCTCTAACGTTCGGGGCTGGCTCCTCAAGTGCCGGATCCATTACTACATAAAGGATCCGCTCATGCTCAAGGATAATTTTTAATTTTCGATACCAGCTATCGAAATTAGGTCCCATGAGCTCATCATTATCTAATAATGATCGGAGGGACAGGGTAGTGGCCATAGCTGCATAAAGGAAAACCAGACCTCTATTAGTACATAAATTATAAATACTAAAGACTTGGACTTTAGTCTAAAGTTTTTTCCAGTATTTTTATGAACTGGTAGCCTCAACCTCCAATTTGAGGAATTACTTTAATTCCTTAGTGGGTACTAGAATCCACACAGACTACACACGAACCCAACTTTGGTTGGTCAACCCATGTGCATCTATGGGTAGGTTCATAACCAGTTGTTTCTCTAAACAACTTCTAGTAATTGATTTTGCCCCAGAACCTAATCAGTAGGCTTTGGCCTCCACTGAAAAGATCTGATGAGGTCCAACCATTAACATGATTTGATTTGGTGAATTGGATCAATAAATGATTAGGTCCGACTTTGGTCGGCCAACCTGATCACCATCAGAAAGACTCAAACCAAATTATCATATTATGAATGATAATTCCATTAGTCAATAAGCACCAGGCCTTTGGGCCTCCAATGATTATTAAACTAATGGACTCATTATCACTCACTTAATGGGAGGCTATGACTTAGTTATCAATATAACTTAATCATTTTTAGGGACCTAATAATTTTTGAGGATTTTATTAAAGGATAGATGAGAAGAAAATATCCAGTCAATTTCAATCCTCTCACTGACTTCATCAAGTTAGATTAAAAAGGATTTAATTAAAGCTGGCATTAGGAGCACCTAAATCAGTCAAACTGATTTACCTAATGACATGGGTGAGCCCTAATCACCAAGTGATCTAATCAAAATCTAATTCATCAGGTTGGCCAGGTAAGTGAGATCAGTGGTGGGGATAAGCCATTAACTCATCAGAGATCGAATCATTGTGAGTAGCTCTCGCTTAAAAACCACTGGTCAAACTACCAAACTTACCTTAAACACCAACCAGTTTATTAGTTTTAATTTGATCAACTTAGTAAATAGGGTTCCACCACGTAGCCATGAATTAAGTCCATCTTGGTCTAGTTAAAGACATGGACCCATTCAACTACAACTATTCGAGTTGAGTCTAAAGTATCTTTGACCTAATCTAATTCAACTTTTGATTAGATTTGATCAATTACTCTAATTTAGTCCATTTTTTTAAGCTAACCTTAGGTCTAACCCAATTATGGACCTAATCCATCTAACCCATTGACCCACAAGTTTATGCAATTGTATTAGGTCTTAATTCACAATTCTAGACCTACTAGACAACACTTAATTCTTTTAATTAAGTATTTGGGCTGATGGATCAAGGTTTGGCATTTCGAAAATAATTTTCAAATTTGAAAGGTTTTATTTTCTGTTCACCAAATATGTTGACTTATTTTACAAATAGATGAGCATATTTCATAAATAGCAATCCTATTGCTAATTACATAACAGAAAATAACTCAATCAAAATAAATCAAGAATATTCCTTTAGATCTAATCTAACACATTCATGATAAATTTCATAATTGAACCTTTATATTTAATTTCTTTCGCTGCTTCATCTACATGGGATATAATTGCAGCGGCACCCCTACTGCCATAGGAGACCTCATTGAATGGGAGGAGAGGGCCTTTAAACCCTACTTTTCTCCTATGACCGGATGGCCATGGCAACCAACCTAATTCGATTACTTGCTACTTAGATCAAGTATATCTAAATATACCAATTTCAAAATTTAAATTTTAAATTTTAAATTTTAAATTTTGAATTTTAAATTTCAAACAAATTTCAAATTTTAAATTTTCGAATTTCAAATTTTGAATTTCAAATTTTGAATTTTAAATTTTGAATTTCAAATTTGAAATTTCAACCAAATTTCAAATTTCAAATTTCAAATTTTGAATTTCAAATTTTGAATTTCAAATTTTTGAATTTTCAATTTCAAATTTCAAATTTCAAAATTCAAAATTCAAATTTTGAATTTCAAAATTCAAATTTCAAATTTTGAATTTCAAATTTCAAATTTAAACTTTTAGATTACAACTTAATCTATGCATGCAAATATATATATCATATCTAAGAACCCGCTCTGATATCATTTTTGGAGAAAATTCAGTGTAGGGGTAAAATGGTAATTTTAAATTTTTTTTAAAATTATGATTTTACAGTAGAAAAATATTAATTAATCTAATTAATTAATATGAATTTATCCTACATTAGGATCTAAATATGATATATAGCATGCATTCATTTAAATTTAAATTTTAAATTCAAACAGTAAACACTTTACTATAATGTGTTCAGAACATAATACCTTTGTGCGGGTAGTAGATCGCCGCAATCTTATCACCGTCAGGAGAGTCTGATCATCGTGATGCAGTCACACAGTATGTCTAGCCTCTGCAGATCATCCACACGAAGCTTCCGATCTGATCGACTCCTCACGAGTGCTAGCTCGTTGTAGAGCCCTTTTGACGGTCGATGTTGATCGAACTCCTTCGATCAATGTCTGTTGATTATTCGGATGCTCCAGATCATCAACAGACATACTTGAGAAGATTTTAAAAATCTTCCTGAGATTTTGTGGGCTCACGATACTCGTAGCTCACTTTCTCACTTTCCGAACCCCAAGCTAAAATTCTAGGGAACTCACTAGAAACCTTGCACCTACTTTTCTTTTTTTTCTTTCTTTTTCTCTTGGAAGGATATGAAGTTCCTTCTCACGCACAAGACTTCTCACACCTCAAAATTTTTTCTCCAAAAATCTTCTTCTTGCATGCCCCACTCTTCTCCTCCTTTTATAACCACGTCAAACGTCTTATCTAAAAGAAAAGATAAAGATGAGTAATTGCACATTTGAATTCAAATCAAATTTTGAATTCAAATGGACACCAACTCATCCCTTATCTACTAAAGGCATGAGGCATGGCTTAAATTATGCATGGAGTGATTTCATGAGAAACCTTTTCTCATGTAATAAGTGGGGCATAAAAAAAGAGATAAGGTGCAAAGATTGATTACCCATTCAAATTCAAACTTTATTTTGAATTTGAATGGCCAACCAATCATCCTTATCCATTCATATGGCACATTAAAGTGGGATGTGGAGAGGGCTTGGTGTGAGAAAATAATTCATGAGAAGTTCCTTCTCATGAATTCAAATGGGTGCAATGGAAGTGAGGTGGCGCATGGAGATTGGGTCAAGGTGGTTTAATTATTTAAACCAACCTAATTGAACCAAATAATTTAGGTCCAATTAGACTAATTTAAACCCAACTAAATAAGACTTAATTAGGCTCAATAAAATTTTAATCAAATCAGGAATTGACTAAGTCCAACCCCTGATCAAATCAGGGACCAAACCATCTTAACGATTAGGTCAACTCTTAACCTAATCGGGTCAAACCTAATTGAATCCAATTCAATTGGACTTGATCCAAAAATAATTACGCAATCAAATTGAGTTAATTAACAATCAAATCACTAATTAAATCTCTCATAAATATTGAGTCCAAATCCGATGGGCAATCGGACATCAAAATTTATCAATATGTAACCCTGATCGAAAAGTCCCAACCAGTGGGACTCTTGACCCCGGTACCCATAATGTGTGGAACTCATGATCAGAGAATCTTGATTCTCGATCACTGAGTCCCAAATATGTAAGATTCTACATCAGCCATCAGATCAGATAGGAACCTCTAATGTGTGTGACCCCGTAGGTTTAAACCTAAGCCGATAGCACAGGAACCAATTCCTGTACTAATCAAAGTGACCATCTAGCAATGGTACCCGACATCTGGATAGGTCGAAAAGTCACAATCGCAACACTCAGAACCTACATGAATATGGTTACTGTATAATTCATCCTTTTGACCCCTATGTTTAGAATGACTCAGGGTTAAACTGTCAACCCTGATCAGATCATCCGAATCGTGCTCAACTCAAACAGTCCTGTGACTCCTCATAAGGACTACCCTGGCCAAGATTTTGCTAAATTGAAACACGACTATACACAGCTCCTAACCTGGAGTGGTCAATCCCATCTTGATACACGCACCGACAAGTCAAGTACTTGACTACACCCAGCAGCCTTCCATCACTGAATTAAAAATTCAGATAGTCCAGTGCCTAAGTGCAGTGAGTTGCTTGCAAGTCACCGTGGCGGTCTCAGATCGGAGGGACATTTATACCTATATTCCATCGAAGCAAATCTTGACAGCAAAAATAGCTCCGGAGTCAGTCACGTTCAGTGCAGATGTACCCTTACATCTCATCTGTATGCCATACCAGTGTCTCCACACTTATTGGTTAAGAGGACAACCAACCTATATGGCACACAACGGCCTATGCTTAATAAATGTTGTCATCCTTGGTAACAACATATCATTTGGTCGCAAACAGATTTAAGGACTAAATGACAAATCTTCCTTTATCGAGTCTAAATAGTCCTAAGGACTTCACTACAACATAGGAGTTCATTAGAAGATGAAATATTTTGTGATGAAAAATATCAAAATAATTTTTATTAATTCATAATTTATGTATATATACAAAAATGAGCACAACCATCAACAGGCTAACGATTGGCTTTGAAACACTATTCCCAACAAGTATTTTGCAGGTGAGTCACTTATTCAATGATGATGTACTCCTATATCTCACTTATATACCATACCAGTATCTCCACACTCCTTGGTTAAGAGAACAACCAACCTATATGGCACACAATGATCTACACTCGATGAACATCATCATCCTTTAATGACGTATTATTTAGTTACGAATATATTTAAGAACTATTCGATAAATCTTCCTTTATCGATTGTCATACAGTTCTAAGGACTTCATCACAACACAAGAGTTTTAATAAGAAAGATGTATACCTTGCGGTAAAAAATACCAAATAATTTTTATTATTTCATAATTTATATACAATTACAAAGAGCACAATCATTCAAATGATTAATTTTAGGATACATTTCCTAACACTTGAAACCTTAGTTTTGTTGTATGTGACACAAAATATAAATTGTATGAAAAATAAAATATCTAATTTATATGATTAAAATTATTTTAATCATAAAAAATAAAATCTAAAATTGTAAAATATTTAAATATGATCTAAACTCTAGTTATGATTGATTTTATTTTAGTTTATGTGAGATTTTTCAGATTTGAGACTCTTTGATATCTGCTGGCATGCCAACTGAGCCTACTCAATTTTGAACTGAGCCGACTCAGTCTCCTGATTTAGTCAACTCAGTGCTGATTGAGCCGACCCAATTATCTCAGACTAAACAGTAATAGTTATTATTCACTTACAGTTAGTCAACCAAGTAGCAGACTTAGTTGACTCACTATATTGAGCCGACTCAGTCCAGGGGTGAGCCGAATCAATTTTAAAATAGAAAATTTTTTGTATAAAATTAATGTAAAATTATTTTACAAAATTAAAATAATTTAATTAATAAGATTAACCCATGTTAATGCTACACTTAATTGATAATTAAAAAATATGTATTTAGATCTAATGATATTGCATAAAATATGAGGGTATGGGTTAGCTCAAATCAGATCTTTTTAATTGGATTAGATCCAAGGTTAAATTCAAAGATTTAATGGACTAAAAAATATAATTGATCAAATCTAACCAAAAGTTGATTTAGATTAGATCAAGGACACTCTAAATCTAATGTAATAATTGTAGTTGGTCAAGTTCATATCTTTGATTAGACCAAATGGACCTTGATCATAGCTCAGCAGTCGAACCCAAGTCTATAAGTTGATCAAATTAAAATTAATTAACCAGTTGGTGTCTAAGGTAAGTTTGACAATCTTGATCAATGATTATTAATTGGAAGCTACTCACATTGATTGAGTCTATGATGAGTCAATGGCATATCTCTCCTACCGATCTCACTTATCTGGCTAACGTGGTGAATTATGTTTTGATCAGATCGCTTAATGATTCATATTGACCCATGCAAACTAGAAAGTCAGTATGACTGATTTAGGTGTCCCTAGTATGACTTGTCTGTAATCATCTTCATAACTTGATAAAGTCAGTGAGAGAATTTACGACTTGTCGGATGGACCAGCTAGTCTCTAGTCCTTTCAAGACTTGGTGAAGTCAGTGGGAAGATTTATGACTTATTGGTCAATTTTTATTTTTTAAAATATATTAATTAAATTTTTTAAATTATTAGATCTATAAAATAGATTAGTTATGGAGATAACTAGATCATAGCCTCCTATTAAGTTAGATGATAAAGGATCCATTAGTTGGATGATCATTGGATGGCCTAAAGGCCTGATGCTCATCTACTATTGAAATTATCATTCACAATATGATGACTCAGTCGAGTCTCTCTGACGATGATCAGGTTGGCTGACCAAAGTCAGATTTGATCATTTGTTAGTTAGATTTTTGAGTATGATCATGTTAATGGTTGGATCTAACCAGACCTTTCAGTGGAGGCCAAAGCCTACTGTTAGGAATCTGAGGCAAAATTAGTTACCAGAAGTTGTTTGGTGAAACAATTGGTTAAGAAGCTACCCATAGATGCACATGGGTGGGCCGGCCAAAGTTAGGCTGGAGTGCAGTCTGTATGAATTTTAGTACCCGCTAAGAAATTAAAGTAATTTTTTGAATTGGAGATAGAAGCTGTCAATTCATAAAAAATAGTAAAAAAATTTTTAGACTAAAGTTCAAGTCTTTAGGCTTAATCAATTCATATACATAGAGGTCTTGTGTTTTTCTTTTAGTTATGGCTAGTAGTCTGTTGCTCCGCTCACTATTGGTCAGTAACAAACTTATAGGATCCAACTTTGATAATTGGTATCAAAAATTATAAATAGTTCTAAAGCACAAATGGATCCTATATATCATTATAGATCCAGCACCTGATGTTCCTACACCCAACGCATGTGATGCGATCAAAGGCACTTATCAAAAGTGGCTAAATGATCGAACCATGATGCGGTGCATTATGAGGGCAATGATGAATGATAAATTTAATTATAAATTCAAGGATGCTCAATCTAAAGAAATCTTTTAAATATTGAAAGAGTCCTTTGGCATATTTGAGGATGTGTCCTCAGCGGGGCATCAATCCTTTGAGAAAAGAAAGGAAAAGAAGGTGCAAGTGAGTCATGCTTGGACTATAGAGCCCGAACTGACAAATGAGTCTTAGGTTAACTCGAGTCTGGCAGAGTACTTCTTTTGGAAGAAGCAGGGATACTAGAAGAGGAATTGTCCTCTGCATCTTATTTTTCATGACCCAACAGGCTAAGGAAGAAAAATTAGCAAATAATTGCTGGACATGGTGTTTATATGATAACACCTTGTGATTTCTCTGTCTGTGATACTACTACCTAGATATTAGATACCAGAAGTCTAATTTAAATATGTAATTTATTGCGGAGACTTTAGGTTAGTAGAAAATTTGAAAACAATAATAGATTCCTGAACATTAGAGCTGGAAGTCATATTCCAGTCCTGACTTTAAGAACTGTCGAGCTTATTTTCAATTCTAATAATTTTATTTTAAGTGATTATCACTATTATCCATCTTCTGATGAATGTAATTACCATTGGCCTTTTGGCTAAGGATGGATTTATATCATCAATATAGAATGATTTTTGTGATATCATTATGAATGGTGTTAGAATCATGGTGGACAACCAAGAAATGATATTTACACAGCCTGTTAGTATAATGCATGCACCAAACAAATGCCCTAGTGTAGATAATATCATGAATACCTACCTTTGGCATTTTAGGCTTGGTCATATAAATAGGAATAGGATGAATAGATTGAGTAAAGAGGGCATTCTCAAAGTCAATGATTGTGAATCGTTGCCGACCTATGAGTCTTGTCTCTTTGATAAGATGACCAAGTCACCTTTCTTTAAAAAAGTGAACAAACCAGTGTTGTTCTAAGTCTAATACATACTGATGTATAGGACCTACGAACATGAGTGCCATAAATTTGAATTGTTTGAAATATTCAAATAATTTCATCTTGAGATAGAGAAACAAACTGAAAGAGTATTGAAACTCTTTAATCAGACTGAGGAGAAGAATATCTTTTCGATAAATTTTTGACATATCTAGAAGAAAATGAAATTCTCTTTCATTAGAATCAAACCTTGCTAGACATGGTTCAGTCCATGATGGAGTTTGTAACTCTGTCAGTCTACTTTTGGGTTATACTCTTGAGACTACTTGTCATGTTCTGATAAGGGTTCCAAGCAAATTAGTCATAAAGACGCCATATGAGATATGAACTAGGTGTAGGTAGATACTCTCTTAACTTAGGATTTGGAGGTGTTCAATTTATGTCAAGCATTTGCAGATCAATAAACTTAGATCTTGATCCTATGTGTTATTTTGTAGGATATCTCAAAGAAACTAGGAGATATTACTTCCACCTTGCTAAAGAATAAAAGTTGTTTGGCATTCCTTTTAGAAAAGGAGTTCCTTAGTGAAGGAACTGATGCCTCCAATGTTGAACTTATGAAATTCGATAGGTAAAAGAACCGACACAATCTAATGAATCTGTAGAATCAGATTTGATTAGATCAAATCTAAAATCCATTGTAAAGACACCGTTAAGGAGATCCGATAGAGTACCATATCAGTCGGACAGATATTATAGTTTCTTGATCTGAGACGATGATCCTATTGAACTCGATGAGAACAATGAAGATTCGTTACCTACATGAATGCCATATAGAGGTCTAACTTCGATTAGTGGCTTGGAGCCATAAGGTCCGAAATGAAGTCTATGAAGGTCAATGGTGTATGGATGCTCGTTGATCCACCCAAAGGGATAAAATTCATAGGGTGTAAGTAGATCTTCAATAGGATCAGAGGGCACAGATAGAAAGGTGGAGACCTATAAAGCTCATCTGATTGTTAAGAAATATCATCAACATTATGGTATTAACTATGATGAGATATTTTCTTCTGTGGCAATGCTAGGTATTTCAGAGTTGGAACATGCATTTTGATAAATAACCAAAATGTATGGCTTCGTTGAGAATGAAGAAGAATTTTATACATACAAATAGGTTAATAGTTCTATTATTGTATTTCTTATATGGATGAAATTTTGTTAATCGAGAATGACATCCCTTATATTATAGGGAATAAATGTTTAGCTGTCATCATTGTTCACCATGAAGGACTTGGGAGAAGTATTCTAAATTCTAAGGATAAAGATCTGTAGAGATAGATCTAAGAGATTGCTTGGTTTATCTCAATCTACATATATTGATATCATGCTAAGTGGTTTAGCATGGAGAATTTCATTAAAGGCTATCTCCTGTAGGCCATGGGATTTTTCTCTCAAAGAGGATTTGTTTGACAACTTCTCAAGAGGGAGAGCATGTAGTAAAATTTGTTCTATTATGTATGTCATGACATACGAGATTGGATGTGGTATACTCACTAGGGGTAGTGAGCAGATACCAATTTGATCTGGATGAGAACCACTAGAAGGTCATTCTTAAGTATTTGAGAAATACTAAGAATCAGTGACTCATGAATGGAGAATCTGACTTAAAATTTTTATGATTTAAAAACTCTAATTTTAGTCAGATCATGATGATAGCAAGAGCGTGTTGGAATATAATTTTATCCTATATGATGGAGCAATCTACTGAAAAAGTTTCCAGCAGAATACTATAGCCAATTCTATTTGTGAGATAGAATATATTGCAGCATCTGATGTTACCAAGAAAGCTATGTGGTTGTGGAGATTCATTGGGAAGCAATGGAGTGGCACCCTCCATTGATGGTCCTGCTGTATTACACAGCACTGGAGCCATAGCTCATGCCAAGGAGCCGAAGTCCCATTAGCTTACCAAATACATTCTACATCGCTACCTCTTTATCCAAGAGATCATAGATCGAGATGATGTCAAACTTTAGAAGATCGATAGAAATGAGAACTTGATTGATCCATTTACTAAAGCCTCGGTATCAAGGAGTTTTGAGATTATAAATTGAAGATGGAGATATGATATTATACTGTTTGGCTTTAGTCCAAGTGGGAGTTGTTGGAAATTATATCCTAAAGCCAATTGTTTGACGATTGTGCTAATTATAAATGTATATGAATTGATCATTAATAAAAATTATTTGACTTATTCATTATAGGGTTACATCTTCTTAATGAACTCCTATGTTGTGATGAAGTCCTTAGGATCATTTTTAATCAATAAAAGAGGATCTATCGCGTGGTCCTTAAACTTGTTCACGATCAAATGATATGTTATTATTAGGATGATAGCGATAATCAAGTATAGGTCATTGTGTGCCATATACATTGGTTATCCTCGTAATCAAGTAGTATGGAGATACTGGTATGGTATACAAGTGAGATGTAGGAGTACGTCTCATTGAACATGACCAACTACAGAGTACTTTGCTATTAAGAGTAGCTCGTGAAGGATATGGGTATAAGTGTCCCTTTGATCTGAGATCATTATGGTGACTTGCAAGTAATTCACTGTGCTTTAGGGTCAGACTATTTAAATTTTTAATTCAGTGATGAAAGATTTCTAGACACAGTTAAGTACTTGTGATAGTTAGTATGTGAGTCAAGATGGGATTGACCCCTCTGGATTCAGGAGTTAATGCATCACTATATTTTAAATTAGTAAAATTTAAATTTGGATAATCTATGTGATAGATTTGAAAGATTAAAATATAATATGGATGACTATTTCAAGGTTGACAGTTAAATCCTAGGTCACCTTGAGCATTAAGATCAAAAGGATGAATTATACGGTAACCATATGTAGTAGGTTCTTGAATATTGCTTTACAATTATTCGACCTATCCGGTGTCGGATCCCATTACTGGATGGTTACATCGATTAATTCAAAAATTTATTCCTATACTACTGGCTTAGGTTCAAACTTATGGAGTCACACTTAAAAAAATTTCTGACTAATCAAGTGGCGGATCAATGATTGAAAATCATTTAAGGATGTAATAGTCAATTTGATTAATGGTTAACCTTATACAAAAATTATAAAAAATTAATTCATTAAGAGTTAGTAAATTATTAAAAGATTAATTAATAATTAAATTACTGATTAGATCAATTTAATTAAGCAATAAGGTTTGGATCAAATCTAATTGAATTAGATTCAATTAGATTTGGCCCGATTAGGTTATTAGATGACCTAATCGCTAAAGGAGATAAGTTTCTGATTTGATCAGAAATTAGATTTAGTTAATTCCTAATAAGATTAGGAATTTATTGAGGAGATTACATTCCTAATTTGATTAGATTTTCTCTTCTTATTGGGTGCAATCAAATCTGATTTGATTGGATTCAATTAAAGTAATGAATGTGAGTCCCATTGGACTGGAACTCTCTCCCCTCCCTTGTGCGCACGCCAAAAAAAGCATGCCATCCTTTCTGTATGAAGAATTTGTGAGATAAATTCTTCTCCACACTTTTCCTTTTCTCAAATGCCCAATATGGATAATGGTTGGTGGTTTCTATTTAAATTTGAATCCTTATTTGATAAGGATTGGTTCCTATCTAAATAGGTATGACCTAACTACTTGGGATGCTGACCATTCTCCATGCCAATTTCTCATCACACAATTCAGATTGTGCATAAGAAATACAACATGCCAAAGACCTCTGGGATGCCTCTCTTGGGTAAGGTTTAGTTGGTTTTAGTTTTGAATTCAAATGTAGTTTGAATTTGAACTCAAAATCAACTTCTTGACTTATCTTTTTTCATGTCAAGCTGCCCACTTATATTCCCATCTATTTTTCTGCGACAAATATAGATGAAAAATTACTGTGAGAAGGGTTTTGAGGAGGGGGCATGATCTAATTTTGGGGCAGGTATTATGTGCATGAAAAATAGAGAAAGATGGTTCCTCTTGGGCATGAGATTTTAGGTGTGAGCACCTTAGGGTTGTTGGAGCATGATCCCGGCTCCTCCCACGGACCTTGGGTGCAGCGGAACCAGCGACAAATAGATCTGGAGACTTCCGGACATGATCGAAGGCCCTTGACGAAATCAGCCTGGTTGCTGTCTTCTTCGTCAGCCTTTCGTTCCAGATGAAGAACAACTTTGAAATCACCTCTAAAAAATCCAAGATCTGGTACCCAACTAGAACAGGCCTGGATCAAGGTCTTCCAATTTATAGATCTTGAATCAGGATGTTCTAGATAGGAAAGAAGGAAGATGGAAACAGACCTTACAGATCTGTCCTGTTGCAGCCTTTCTTGTAGATCTGTTGATGGAGATCTCACCCGTGCCTCAAACGACCTCAGATCAACTCCAGATCCGAGAGGGACTTGTACCAACCTCTTCTCAAGAGATTCTAGGTCTTGGACCTAATGCTTGGGTGGCTGCAAGAGAGGAGGGGAGCAATCTGGTTGGCAGCTGCAAGGAGGAAGGGGCTAGCGCCTCCCTTCTTTCTTTCCTTATCTGGACCTGGCGGCAAGAAACCCTAGGGTTTCTTGCTCCTGGGGCATGGAGGATGGCTGGAGAGAGAGGGAGAAGAGAGAGAGAGACTTTGGAGAAAGAGTCATCTATTACTTGGCTTGATCAAACCTATACAAGTACATGTATATATAAACACTGGGTCAAGTGACCCAAACCCAAAACTCCCTTGACCAACTCTATGGGAGATTAGGTTAATCCAAGCCCATGTACACCCATGACTCGACCTAATCTTACCTATCCTGGGCCCAGACCTGGCCCATAAAGAGTTGGTCCCTTGAGGCCCACATAACCTAGACCTCAAGAACCCGAAAGGCCCACAGCCTTTCAACCTAGGGCCCAACTAGCCCTAGAGCCTCTATGAAGCCCTCATGAATGATGGACCTTGGCCTTAGCCTTGGTCCCCTGGGATTTGGGCACACCACCTGAATCATAACAATCTCCACTTTGGTGTCCCAAGGCCTCAACCAGCTCCACTCTGTCCTTGCGACTGTAGACCCATTTGCAGCCAATGGGCCTCTTCCCCTGTGGCAACTGCACCAATCGCCACGTCTGGTTCTGGTGGAGAGACTGTATCTCCTCAGACATCGTCTGGACCCACTGCTCTCTGTCCTGGCTCTCAATAGCCTCCTGATACATATATGGGTCTCCATTCACTGTCACCAGGGCATATGATAGCGTCTCCTCGAAGCCATATCGGTCCGGTTGCCTGATGGTCCTCTTGGGCTTGTGTAGGGCAACACCGATATCAGTCCTCGATCTAGCTCGCTTCTGCTGGACCTCTCCACCTTGATCATCTGTTCGAGTCCTCTCCACCTGTGGAGACACCTTAGATAGGTTCTCCACCTGAATGTCATGTCCTCCCATAGTACCTGCAAGAGGCAAAATCAAAGAGGTTAGCTGTCTAGCAACGCCCTGCTGGACCTCCTCCTGCTCCTGCTGCTCCTCCATGCCTGCTCGCCTCTGTAGGATTGACTCCTCATCAAAAGTCACATCTCGACTAATGATGACCTTCTTTTCCAAGGGATCCCACAGCCTATATCCCTTGACTCCTCGTGAATAGCCTAGAAACACCGCCTTGCGTGATCTGGCGTCTAGCTTGCTCCGCTCACCAGTTTTAATGTGCACATAGGCCGTACACCCAAATACCCATAGATGGCCCAGCCCAACTGTCCTCCCAGACCACACCTCCTCTGGAAGGCTGCCATCCAACCTGGTGTGAGGTGACCGATTGACCAAGTAACCGACTGCGTCAACTGTGTCAACCCAGAACTCCTTTGGAAGCCCTGCCTGCAGCCTCATGCATCGTGCCTTTTCCAAAAGTGTTCTGTTCATCCTCTCGGCCACCCCATTCTACTGTGGAGTCCCCTTAATTGAGAAGTATCTCCTGATCCTACACTCCTCACAGTAGTCTTGGAACTCTCTGCTGGTGTACTCTCCGCCATTGTCTGACCTCAGACACTTCACACTCCTCCCCTGCTCTTTCTCCACCTCAGCTCTCCAGATCTTGAACTTGGTGAAGACCTCTGACTTCTCTTTCATGAAGTAAATCCAGAGTTTCCTTGAGAAATCATCAATCAGGGTTATGAAGTATCTGGCCCCATTCCTAGTTGAAACTGGGGCTGGTCCCCACACATCCGTGTGCACTAACTCCAGAGGGGCTGCACTGCGGGCTGTACTGATGGTGAACTGAACTCTCCTCTACTTTTGCATCTGGCAAGGCTCACAGATCTTCCCTGTAGCACCATCCTCCAGATCAGAGATGAGTCCTCTCCTGCTCAACTCCCTCAGCCCCCTGTCACCCATATGGCCTAGGCGGTAGTGCCACATCCTGTAAGCCCCCTACTGGTCCTGTGCTGCAGCTGCTGCATCAGACTCTCTGATCACCACAGATCCCTCCATGCGATAGAGGTTATCGTCCAACCTCCTGCCTCTCATCACTACCATGGCTCCATTGGAGATGTTCAGTACTCCGCTTCTAGCCCTACTGCTGAAGCTGTATCCACTACGCTCCAAGTATCCTAGTGACACCAGATTCTTTTCCAGCTTCGAGATGTGCTTTACATTTATCAATGTCCTCACAATCCCATCAAACATCCTCACCCTGACTGTCCCTATCCCAGCCACCTTGCAAGGATGATTGTCGCCTAGAGTCACTGATCCCTCATCTGTCTTGGTGTATGTCGCAAACCAAGACCTGTGTGGTGTGTAGTGATGTGAGCACGCAGAGTCTAGTGTCCACTCCTCTGTGTAATGCCTGTAACCATCTGATACCATAAGTAGATCATCCTCCACCTGCTGCCCAGCAACTACGCTCACTGATTCTGAGCCACTTCTTTCTCCCTTCTTGCTCTTCCATAGTGGACATTCTCGCTTGAAGTGCCCGAACTCGTTGCACTTGAAGCATTTCACCTCTTTCTTTCCCTTCCTGGACTTGGACCGCCCCCTGGACTTTCTTCTGCCTCTGCCTCTACTTGTCCTCTCCCCTACTGCCAAACCCTCCTAGGGAGCCCGATCTCTGGTCAACTTTTCTCTCTACTCGTTTGACCTCAGCACCGAGACCATGTCCTCATATTCCAGAGTCTCCTTGCCGTAGAGCAGTGTAGTCACCAAAGAATCATATGATCCTGGCAGCGAACAAAAAAGCAACAGGGATTTGTCCTCCTCATCCAGCTTCACCCTGATATTCACCAACTCCATGCACAACTAGTCGAACCTCTGAATGTGGCCAATCACATCAGATCCCTCCTGCATCCGAAGACTGTACAACCTCTTCTTCAGCATCAGCTTGTTGCACATATTCTTCCCCATATACATGGTGTGCAACTTCGACTAGAGACCCTTCGGGGTCTTTTCGTCCAGCATCGAATACAACGCCTCATCTGCCAAACATCTTCTGATCACCGAGCATGCTTTCTTCTCCAACGATGTCCACTGTCTATCTGTCATTCCCTCAGGCTTCTTATCCAAAGCCTGATCCAGATCTGCTTGCACCAGAAGATCCTCCACCTGGATTTTCCACATGAAAAAATTCTCCTTGCCATCAAACTTCTCGACATCGACCTTCATATTGCTGCTCATGACTAGATCCAAGCCAAACAAGCAATATAAAATCAAGAAGTGTAGAATATACCTTGATGGTACCTTGCTGAAAATTTTCAGCACTTGAGATCTTCAACTTCTCATGCTTGGAACCACTTCCTCACCATCGTTGCTCTGATACCAGCTATTGGAGCATGATCCCGACTCCTCCCATGGACCTTGGGTGCAGCAGAACCAACAACGAATAGATCTAGAGACTTCTGGACACGATCGAAGGCCCTTGACGAAATCAGCCTGGTTGCTATCTTTTTCGTTAGCCTTTCGTTCCAGATGAAGAATGCCTCTGAAATCACCTCTAAAAAATCCAAGATCTGGTACCCAACCAGATCAGGCCTAGATCGAGGTCTTTCAATTTGTAAATCTCAAATCAAGATATTCTAGACAGGGAAGAAGGAAGATGGAAACAGACCTTGCAGATCTGTCCTGCTGCAGCCTTTCTTGTAGATCTGTTGATGGAGATCTCACCCGCACCTCAAACGACCTCAGATCAACTCCAGATCTGAAAGAGACTTGTACCAACCTCTTCTCAAGAGATTCTAGGTCTTGGACCTGATGCTTGGGTGGCTGCAAGAGAGGAGGGGAGCAATCTGGTTGGCGGCTGCAAGGAGGAAGGGGCTATCGCCTCCCTTCTTTCTTTCCTTATCTGGACCTGGTGGCAAGAAACCCTAAGGTTTCTTGCTCCTGGGGCACGGAGGATGGCTGGAGAGAGAGGGAGAAGAGAGAGAGAGACTTGGGAGAAAGAGTCATCTATTACTTGGCTTGATCAAACCTATACAAGTACATGTATATATAAACACTGGGTCAAGTGACCCAAACTCAAAACTCCCTTGACCAACTCTATGGAAAATTAGGTTAACCCAAGCCCATGTACACCCATGACTCGACCTAATCTCACCTATCCTGGGTCCAGACCTGGCCCATAAAGAGTTGGTCCCTTGAGGCCCACATAACCTAGACCTCAAGAACCCGAAAGGCCTACAGCCTTTCAACCTAGGGCCCAACTAGCCCTAGAGCCTCCATGAAGCCCTCATGAATGATAGACCTTGGCCTTAGCCTTGGTCCCCTGGGCCTTGGGCACACCACCTGGATCTTAACAAGGGTTTGGTCTAGGGTTTTATGGGTAGAAAAGAAAATAAAAAAGAGTGTCTTGCCTATTTTTCTTCCACCTCAATCTCCTCCTAATCATCTTTCTTCAACCTTTGAAAGAGTTTAAGAGTTCTGAAGGAAGGATCCAGAGATCGGACATCCTGTGCAGCTGGAGCAACTGGTGAAGACCTCTTTACCATATTCATCAGTAGCAGTGATCATTGATCTATGCTCAAGTATCGAGTTCTGAACTCAGATAAATATAGATTTGATCTATTACTTAATCCATGCATGCAGATTTTATTTTCAGATTTTATATATGCCATTTATCATGTCATGGATCCTAGAGTAGGTTGATTAATGATTACATTATATGCATGTTTGATTAATATGATTAATCTAGTTACTTTTTGCTATATTTTAATTTTTTTAAAAAAAATTAAAATACATACATAAAATTGCCTACGATTTCCTTTATTACCGACCAAAATCCTGGCAATGGTGACCCCATTACCGACCGAAAAGAAAGAGAAGAAGGACCTTGACCTTACCTTGGCTCAGGTGAGATTGAACAGCTAATTCATCAGAAAAATTTCAGAGACCCTCCATGATAAGTCAAGAAAAAATTAGAGGATTTCTCACTGATAATGGAAGGGGTTTTAGGGCAAGGTTGCTGGGAGGGGGAGGAGACCTTTTATCGATCAAGGATCCTAGGGTTTGGCTATCTTAGAACTTCTTTTCTTAGCTAGAAATGGAGAAGAGGAAGACTTAGATTGAGAGTCATTCTTCTCTTGCCTCATGTGCACAATGCGTGAGGTTTCAATTCTTTTTAGGTGCTTTAAAATTTATGCAATTTTTTTTTAAAAATCTTGGTACTGGGCCCTTACATTCTCTTCCCTTAAAATAATTTTATCCTTGAAATTAGTGTAAGTAGAGTTTCAAACAATTAGGGACACAGCTCCTTTATCTCACCTTTGAGCTTCCACATAGCATCCACTTTCTACATGATTGGTCCTACATACTGTTAAATAGGAAAAGTCTAGTCACTCCAACTTTTGATCTGTTCCAACTATTATAATAACCTGCCCAAAAAAAAAATCCTTAAGCCTAAACTTCCCTTGAACAATTCTCAAAGCATGGCAAAGAAATAAAAAAATAAAAACATTATGAGCAATGCATGTGAGGCAGGGGAAGGAAGACTCCCGATGGGAGTGAAGACTCGCTATGGGACCCTATGGGAGTCTTCCTCTTCTCCATTTCCAACTAGAAAAAGGGCTCCCAGGATAGCCAAATCCTAGGATCCTTGCTCTATAAAAGGTCTTCTCCCCCTCCTAGCCACCTTGCCCCAAAACCTCATCCATCACTAGTGAGAATGCTTTGATTTTCCTTAGATTCTGTCAATTCCCTTGCCGAATCACCATCGATTTCTTACTGGAGATGAGGTAAAGACTACTTCTTCTTCTCTCCTTTCCAATTTCTATGTTTTTTCTATTGCTCATGATTAAGACTGACTGTCATGGGATTTCATGATAGATAAGTTTTCCCTATTTTATTCTTTTCTTTTCTTTCACTGTGCTGATCCCTATTGCCGGAGGTTGGCCATGCTCAGGCAGCCTAGGGTCGGCATTGCAGAAAAGAGAGAGAGTTCCTCTCTCTTCCTTCTCTTTTTCCTCTCTTCATTTATTTTCTCTCTCTAAAATTTTCTCTCTTTAGATTATTTCTATCACATCTGACTCTCTAAACTAAGCAAGAGTATAACAGTTGAGTAAAGTTTTGCTAATACCTTATGCACAGTTCATAAACTACTAGTAAATCTTATTCATCTACCATATCCTACAATAGTTCAAATCAAACATAAATCTTAAGTCAACTCAACATAATTCAAAAATAATTTCATATTTTTATTCATCATTCCATAACCTTACACATATGGTTTAAAAATATAATACATTAATCATTCTCTGATTTGAATAAATCCAAAATATACAACATAACCCAAAATACTCCTCTCACTAGCTAACATGACAAAATACTCCTTGTACTAGCTGACAAGACCAAAATGTGCTCCTCTCTCTCTAGCTGATATGACCAATCCCCTTCTAGTATGGATGCTGATGAAGATATTGATGCTTTACTTTTATGCCTGGCTAAAATGCTCCATATCTACAACAAAAGGAATGAGGGAGAATGAGACCTAAGTCCTAGTGAATGGATAATCCATCTAACAATGAAAAAATAGGATAGTTCAGCTTTGATACTTAATATTATAAATAATTGACAATATTAATATGGTTCTAAATTTTTATGTGTTAAACAAGAATAAAATCATGTAGTAAATTATTTTACTGAAGAAAATACTGCTGGACTACTGCTGACTACACCATAGGGCACCACTCTCATAGGCAGCCAATACATAGCACCGATACTGCTGAGCCCCACTGGGCATGCTGAATTTATGCTCTTTTTTTGCTGTTTGTGGTGCTGCTATTTGAAAGACTAATGTCATGGCACATTCGATAGGTTGATCACTTCTATGGGTAGCCTTTTTAAATGAAAGCTCAATAAATTTTCAAAGACTGATAAGCTGATACAAAAATATTTTCAAACCAAAAATGCTATGCTATCCAAATAAGTTACACATACACATATATATTCTTGAACAACATTCAAATAAATATCACTTCCTACTTTCATGCTTGTATATATATATAATCTATAGAATAACAGAGATTTAATTTTTTTTTTTAGAATTAACTTCTTTCATAGCAAAATATAGCGGAGAAAATACCAAAGTTAGATAGAAAAATCCACTCACCTCTTGAGAGATAGTGCACTACCTTGGTGCTTGACTCACCCAAAGGACCCCTTGAGCCCTCTTCCTCTCCTATAAAATTAGCACCCACAATTATTAATGTGATACTTACATGATACATGAATATAAGAATGTATGCTTTGCTTTTTATGCTTATTCTTTAATCCTTTTAACTCTTAGTTTTGTTCTACTCTGCTTTGCATTGATTAGGGTTAACTAAACCTCTACATAAACTTAAGAATTTTAGTAATTCAATTATATTTTATTTTTATAATTTTTCTCAAATTTAGCCAATACAAACTCCAACCTATTTGCTGAAATATTTCAGACTGATTTCAATAAAATTGGCAATGATAATTCATCTTCTAATTCAAGTTTAGACTCATAATTTGATTCCTTAAAATATCAAATCTAATAGTAATTATTCAAGATTTAGTTTAGATCTAATTTAGGGATTAAAATTCTTACCTTTAGTAATTACAACCTTGCTGAAATCAATATAGTCTTCTTTCTTTTTCCACCATCAGTAATTTCAGTAATTTTTCTTCTTTTCAAATCAAAATCATCTTTTCTTACTGAATTCTCTTTGATTTCTAACTAAGAATTTGATCTTCTCAAGCTTCTCTCCTACTCTATCCTATCTATTTTAATTAAGCAACTAAAATAGTCGCAAAAGAGGAGCCGGTGGCTAGGGCTTGGAAGGAAATAAATTAAGAGAGCTGCTTGCCACTTGTCATGCACATGAAAAGCTTGCAATTAATGACCATGCTGAGATGCTGCTAAAGGAAATTTTAGCTCTTTCTTTATCTAGCAAAGCTATTGAATTATTCCCTTAAAAATTCTTTTTAATCCAGAACTTTAAAATATTTGAGACCCATTTAGTCTCACTGTTTTACTGCAGATGAGTCGACTCACCTGAAACTGTAGTCAACTCGCCACCACACTGCCATCAATACGCATATATCTAGATGTCTTTCAAAATATCAACCCATTCTATTTTAAATAGTCATCAAAATTTAACTACAATGTCACTATTATCACTTCAATCTCTTAATCAATTTCTTCCTCCAGCATCAAACGAATTTATACTTCATTAGTGCTAATCAATTAAAATTTAAATGCTCAAGTATATTATGAATGAAATGCTATGCTATATATATATGAATGAATGCTAAATATGAATGTAAGTTCCTCAAGCCACCACATTCTCGATTCGGGGTGTCACAATTCTCCCCCACTAAAAGAATTTCATCCCAAAATTATGTTACCTTTAGTTTGAAATAGATGTGGATATTTACTTTTCATTTCATCTTCTCTTTTTTATGTAGCTTCTTCTATAATATGGTTCTGCCATAATACTTTAACTAATGGTATAACTCGAGAATGCAACCATTTCTCTTCCTTATTTAAGATCTAGACTGGTTCTTCTAGATAAGATAAGTCTTCTTTTAATTCAACTAATCTGGACTACAGAACATTTAATAGATCTGGAATATACTTGTGCTGCATGAAAATGTAAAACACATTGTGAATCTAAGTTCTAAAAGTAGTGCCAAATGATACACCACTAACCCAATACATTCTATTGGAAAGAAAAATTATCCGATCGCATCGGATGCCAAGAAGAAAATTGAGTAGATTAGCTATTAAAATTTTTATAATATTTATGAAATCTCATCTTGATTCATAGTGAAAGACTTAATGAAGATAGAAGAGGTTTCTTAATCGATTTGCTTCACGAGATCCAGATGCACATATCTTCTACTTCGCATGCACACCAAGAAACGTAGGAGAGAAGGATGAAGAACTCTTCACGAGGAAAGAAGGAGAGCCTTGAGATCTGATCTTAAGACCTTGGAAGGAGCCTACACGCCACACCACAATAGATAGGGAGGACGCTCAAGAAGAGAGAGATGCCCAAGGAGAGGTGATGCCCAAAGAGAGGGATGCCTAAGGATCTCATGCCTAGATCGATGCTTGATTGATTTTTCTCTTCTCCATATCCTCCTTAAATAGACAAGAGTTCTTAGATCAAATCAAAAATCTTCATAGATTAGGAATAGGACTCTCTATATTTGAATCAAATCCAAACTTTTTAAATCATAAGGTTTTCTAATTGAAGTAAGAGAGGCACCAACTTGCGGCTCCCTTCATCATACCGCACACCTAAGAGGAGGGGACTATTTCCAGCACCCTCTCCTCCATCTTGGTTAGCCATATGGGTGAGAGAATATCTAGTAAACATGACTAATTATACTAAATCTGATTTGATTTAAGTTTAGGCTCAATTCGAATTCAATTCAAAACTGATTCAAATCAAATTTAAAAAGACTGCTAATCCTAATCTAATTAGGATTTAGGTCTAAGTCTAACTTGGATAATTAACCCAAGTTAGCCTCAATAAAATCAAATCTAATTAACTTAGATCTAACCTAAAGTAATTAAGACTTGAATCCAATCTCTTAAAATTTTTTAGATCATAGATTTGATCAAATTTATCTCCGAAATCAAACCTGTGCCTCATGTGCAGTGCTAGCTGCACATAGTCTGTTAGATGTATATCCTAGAAACCAATATGACTGAGATATTATAATATTTTTAAGACATAATTTTATATTTAATATATTAATATGATCAATAAAAAGAGTAAGTTTTTTTTCATTCAAGTATAATGTGTCCTTGAATCATCCATGGAATTAGCTTCGATACAAATTCTCAAAGTATTGAGAATTAGAGACATATATTTAATTCTTAAATACTTTCGATCATAGGATCATCATGAGGATGATGATGGATCCGGACAGATTGACGCACAAATCGCTTTCTTTGGGAAGGATGGGTCTCTAGTCTACTGTGTAGAGACACAAGACGACAAGTGTGGATGGTTGTTAGAGAATAACTAATACTGAGTGTGACCATACGAGAGATCACTTGAATTTCTATTCAATCATCAGTGATTGTCTCGATGCTGTAGTTGTGACTGGTCCTTTGACTTGAGATGGTACTGCTACTCACAGTGAGGCTACTGGAGTTTGATTGACATATAAATATGAATTTTAATGAGCCCTTGTAATAGATGTTGGTGATAGTTGGTCCACTATAGGAGTAGAATGTACATCAAGATAGGATCTATCGATCTTGATAGAGAAGAGTAGTCCTATGAGATTTAAGAGGTCTATGAGATTTAAGAGGCTAAATTCAAGAGTCTGTGGTCACAGTATTGTGATTGATGGAAAAGAGTTTCTATAGAAGTCACAACTAGACTTGAGCTAATCAATCTATCATATGACTGATATTGAGGTTTGACGATTTATTTATGACCTGCCATCTAGTCGGAACTCATGATAGAAAAACTAAATCATATGTTAACTATACCTAGAGATTTATTTTAGTTCTACTGGGTTGCCACTACATACTGCTAGGTGTCACTGGTAGATTGTGAGAGCTCACTAAGATTATTTCAGATCGACAATCCTTGCTGAGTTAGAGTGGAATTATTCTGATCTATTGAAAAGAGTTTTAATGATATAATGATAAAGATCATTGTATATCTCACTACCAGATAGAATTGAATCTATGGGATCACATAACAAAGAGATTAGATCTGAAATAAGAAATTGAGCTTATGAAGTATCAATTGGGTTTAGAGAAACCCCTTGGGTTCATAGTAACCTTGCTAGTACATGGTTGGACTTAATTTTTCTTTCTATTAGGATTACTTATTTAATAAGATAATTATAACTTAATTACCTACTAATAATGTACATGAAAAAAATTTATGAGACTCCAATTGTTGGGTGTCTAAGGTTATGGATCTTATAAATTAAGGGTGCAAGTCCCTTATGAATCTCCTTGATAGTTATTATGGGGCGCCACTTTGATTTGATCAATTTGGGTGGTCCATTAATTAGAAGGCCTTTGATTTTCATATAGGGTGTCTCTTGGGTGCAAAAGAGGGTGTTTAATTATGGGTACAAGGGCTCCAATAATTGCCATCTAATGGGCTTCCTAATGTAAGTTGGGTAACTTAAGTTAATAGAAATCCTAATGCAAGTAGGACTTGTATTATGAGATTGAATAGGATTCAATCCTTATGCTTATTTAAAGAAACCTCTCCTAAAATTTTTAGAGCATTAAAACCAACAGCCCCTCACACCCAAAGGCTCTCCCCATGCCCTCTCTTCCTCTCCCTTTCTCTTCTCTTAGGTGTTCTATACATCCCTTCCTTGGGATGTGCGTCCCAAGGAGTTTCACACCCAGAGGAGTTTAGATGCCTCTTTCTTACTAATTTCTAGCATCTGGTAGTAGCACATAGTAAGAAAAAACTTTAGAGAATAGGAGAAAAAGAAGATCAAAGAGAAAGATCAAGTGTTGATCGCGATTCAGGCTTCCTTCAGATTCAGCAGGCTGAATTTTGGAGAATCAAAATTTAGATTATAGAAGACTGTTTTAGACTGATCCTGAGTGAATACTCATAGAGGTTGGATACTTGTGTAACTAATAAAGAAACTCATCTCTTTCAGATCCAGTTTTGAAGAAAAAAATTACAAAATAGTTATGTGATTTGATCACAATCTGAATTTCAGCATATATCAATTTCAGCATATAAAATAGATCCATATGGTTTTATATTTTTATGTATATAAAATTTAGATTAAAAATATTTTAATCTTATTCTCCACTATGGTATTTAGAAAATAAAAATTTTAAAATACATATGCATGCACCAAACCCCAAATTCCAACAGTCGTATCAGAGCCACGAGTTTTCATATGCTAAATTTTGATATACATATTTTTGAAAAAGTTTTAAAATTAATTTTTTCCTTGATACATAAGATGTATGGATAGATATTTGAATCTAAAATTTAATTTTAAATTTAGTTTTAGAATATATAGTTGATATGTTGTTGCATGCATAGATCTGAATTTTGATCTAGAAAGAGTTCTAGTTAATATTCATGTGAAATATAGATGCATGCATGAAATCTGAAATTTTTTATAATCTAAATTTTGATTCATATATATGACATATAATTATATATTTATATCATAAATTTATTTTTAATCTTATTCATGATTAGTATTTGAGATATATGATATCATGCTTAGATTTGAAATTTTGTTTAGACCTAATTATATATGCATATATATGATATATATTTGTATGTTAAAATTTGAAAATTATTTTTATATTTTAAAATTTATTTTTATATAAAAAATTTAGATCTAAAATATGATTTTAAAATCTAAAATTTATGTTTGTGCATGAGAGTTTTGATCATGAAAAAATCAAAAATTAGATCATGTAATAGGATTACATCTAAGATTTTTGATTTGAGTCATATGGGTCTAATTTGATTAAGTAATTGATCAAATTGAGTCAAGTATTGAATTGAGTTAGATCAATTAAGTTAATGATCATACAATTATTGTTGATCAAATCGATCAAATCCTATATGTAGAATCGATTAATCTAAGGACCTAATTTGACTCATTGGTTTGAGTCTAATTTGCTTGAGCTAACCAATTATGTTCAATCGATCTATTGGTATCTAAGATAAGTTAATAAAATATAATTATTTAATTAATTTCGTTAGCTGGCCTGGCCAATTCATTGATGTCTAAGGAAGGCAACGGGGGGATCCTCACCCACTTACCTGACCAATTTGAAAGATTGGATCTTGAATTAGGTTGCTTAGCAGTTTAGTTTAGCCCATGCTAGTTAGATCAATCATATGATGACTAATTAGATGAGACTTAAACCCAAACTTTCTCACAAATATTAAGTCCATAGATCTTCCATCGTTGTAGATGTACGGGCGTGTTACCGACGTTGATTATTCTCGGCTGGTCACAGTGGTTCAGTTGCATCGAAAATATGCAACCACACTATTAGCAAAGAGTTGCTCCAGGGTAAGGATGGAGTTGGACCCAATAACTATTTGGTGAGGGACCTAATGACAACCTTGTACCTACTTGTGAATGATGGGTCGGGCTTAACAAAGAAGTGTGGGCAATAACTGTTAGGTGAGCTCACATGACTTAGAGATTAAGTGGTTGCAACATGCTTAATGAAGTATCTGGAAAAAAAGTTGCCAACGCATCAATGTGCATATTCCAATAACTATTAGGTGAGATGCATGTCATCGGTAGGACCGCAGCACCCACTAAGAATCTTTTATCGCATTAGGGTTTTCATTTTCTTCCAGGAGAGTGGAGGGATCCAAAAAATTAGTAGGAGTCATTATTTACATCTTAAAGTTTTTAGAAGTAAATTAAAATATTAAGTATAAAAGTCTAACTTGAATCTTTACTCTCACAGTTAAACCATCATGTCAGCCTCTAACCCTCTTACTCGTATCTTTGAAACCAATCATTTGATCGATAATAATTTTAAAGACTGACTTAAAAATCTCAGGATTATCCTGACCTCAAAAAAGTTAAGCTATATTCTCGACCAAGATTCCGTTGTATTGCCAAACCATCTTACTAGTGAGCAGAGAGCTGCTTTTGAGAAGTGGATAGATAAAGACAGTCGGGTCAAGTTTTATGTGCTGACATCCATGTCAAACGAGTTGCAAAGCTAGCACAAGCATATGCGCATTACCCGAGTTATGATCACTCACCTGCAAGAGTTGTATGGTGAGCAAAGTTGTACTGCACACTTCGAAGTATCCAGGAGACTCTTCAACCTCAAGATGCGTGAGGGGCAATCTATCTATGAGAACTGTATGACAGTGATCAAGGATATTGAGGAGCTTGAGAAGCTCGGACTTGATATACAAAAGGAATTGTAGATGGATCTGATCCTTCAATCCCTTACTAGTTCATATAGTCAATTCATTGTAAATTTTTATATGAATAAACTTGACTGCACTATTCTCAAACTTGTCAACATGTTGGTCACAATAGAGGGTACCTTGAAGAGTTCAAGGGGCACTGTTCTCACTAGGGAGTGAACTTCTTCTTTCAAGACAAAGTCTATTAGAAGGAAGAAAGCTAAATCTGCAAAGAAGTAGAAGAGAGAGAGTAAGCCAAAGAAGGATGGTGCAAAGGTGGCTGAGGTAAAGGAAAAATATTTTCACTGTTATGTTGAAGGCCACTGGAGGAAGAACCGTCCGAAATACCTGGAGAGCCAAAAGATCAAAAAGGGTGACAAATCTTCCGAAGGAATGCTCGTATTAGAATCTAACCTCACGATTTCTTCTACTTCTAGTTGGATATTAGACTCTAGCTCGAGTGCTCATATATGTACCTCAATACAGGGTCTGATAGAAAGTAGAAGGTTGAGGGAAGGTGACATGATCCTTCAAGTCGACAATAGAGTAAAGGTTGCTGCAGAGGCCGTCGGTACTTACCCTCTTTGATTACCATCAGAAGTTAGATTAGATTTAAAAGACTGTTATTATATTCTTGTAGCTAGTCGAAATTCAATTTTTATGTCTGTGCTAACATAAGAAGATTTTGAAATTAGTTTCAATAAAGACTTTTATTTCATTTATTTACGAAATGAATTGGTTGCATGAGGTCTTTTAATTGACAGTTTTAGCACTTGCATGTTGATGCGAATGTGAACTTAAATGAAAAAATAGTGAGTGTCGTAGATCAAAAGAGATCCAGAGATGTGATTAACCAGAAGTACTTGTGACACCATAGATTATGCCATATTGGAGAGGACAGAATAAATAGACTGAAAAAAGATGGGATCCTTGGCTCTTTTAACCTAGAGTCATATCCAGCTTGTGAATCCTGCCTTCAAGGAAAGATGAGTAAGTTGCCCTTTGTAGGATATGGGGAAGGGGCCACAGAGCTACTTGCCCTGGTACACACCGATGTGTGTGGGCTATTTGATGTGTAGGCCAAGGATGGTTATAGTTACTTCATTACCTTTACCGATGATTTGTCTAGGTACGGGTATGTGTATCTAATGAAATACAAGTCTGAGGTCTTTGAAAAGGTTTAAGAAATTCAGGCATGAAGTAGAGAAGCAGACGGATAAAGCTGTTAAGATTTTTTGATTTGATCGAGGAGGTGAATACCTTAAAAATTTTTAGGATATCTTAAGGACAATGGCATGGTCTCTCAGTGGACCCTTCTGAAACACCTCAGCTCAATGGGACATTCGAAAGGAGGAACAGGACCCTATTGGATATGGTCAGATCCATGATGAGCTTCACTGATCTACTCTTATTTCTTTGGGAACATGCCTTGTTAACTATCATTCACTTGTTGAATAGGGTTCCTTCAAAGTCCGTTCCTACCACACCATATGAGATATGATTCGGTAAGAAGCCAAGTCTGGATTACCTTAAGACTTGGGGACATTCGGCCTATATCAAGAGATAGAGAGCAAAAAAGTTGAAGGATAGATCTATTATAGCTCGCTTTATAGGGTACCCAAAAAATCTATGGGATACTACTTCTACATTTCACAAGACCACAATGTGATTGTGAGTCGAAATACCGTGTTCCTAAAAAATAGTTTATCCAGGATGGCAGTAGTGGGAGGTTAGTGGAACTCGAAGAGAAGATATCTGAAGAGTTTAGAGCTATGGATCCTCAGAAACTCGTAGTCTATGAGCCAGTAGTTGATGTTCCTCTGCCACCTCATAGATCTAGCAGGGTCTTCTGACCTCCTGAAAGGTACATGGGTATGCTTACGAAGGAAGTAAAGAAAATATTCCTTATGAGAGATAGGAGTCATGGTGATGATCTCAATACCTTTGACGAGATGATGACTGACATCGATTTCGAGAAATGGTTAGATGCTATGAAGTCAAAAATTGACTCGATGCACTCGAACTAAGTCTGGACTTTAGTGAATCCACCTGAAGGTATTGTACCTATTAGATATAAATAGGATCTACAAAAGGAAGATAGATGCCGATAGTAAGGTAGAGACCTATAAAGCTAGACTTATGGATAAAAGATATAGTCAATGCGAGGGCATTGACTATTAGAAAACTTTCTCGTCCACAGCCATACTAAAATCCATCCGCACTTTGCTTGCTATTACAGTTTACTATAATTATGAAATCTGACAGATGGATGTAAAAACTACCTTCCTGAATGGATATCTTGAGGAAGATATCTATATGGAGCAGCCTATGGGTTTCACATCTGATGATGGTGATCACAGAATCTGCAAGCTGCAAAGGCTCATATACAGATTAAAGCAGGCTTCTCGAAGTTGGAATCATCATTTTGATGAGGCAATCAAATCATTTGATTTCATAAAAAATGAAGAGAAATCTTGTGTATACAAGAGAGTCAGTGGGAGTGCAATCACCTTCCTCATCTATACGTGGATGATATTCTCCTCATTGGGAATGATATTCCCATGCTGACCACGGTCAAAAGATGGTTGTCCAAGAAATTCTCTATGAAAGACCTAGGAAAAGTATTCTATATTCTTGAAATAAAGGTCTATAGGAATAGATCTAAATGGATGCTTGGCCTATCACAAAAGCTATATATAGAAAATGTGCTGAAGTGGTTTAGCATAGAAAACTCGAAGAAAGGTCTTTTATCTCTTAGACATGGTATTCATCTCTCCAAGATGATGTGTCCGACGATATTTGAAGAGATTCAGCACATGAGTAAGATTCTTTATGCTTCGATAATAGGAAGCCTCATGTATACCATGCTATGTGCTCGACCTGATATTGCCCTTACTGTAAGTGTCACGAGCTGGTATCAGTCAAATCCAGAAGAGGAGCACTAGATAGCTGTGAAGAACATTCTTAAGTACTTGAGAAGGACTAAGGATCTGTTCTTGATCTTTGGAGATGATTCTAAGTTATGATTCGAGGGTGTATTCTTGTTCGATTTACTAGAAGGGTTCTGAGTAATCGATCAATGGAGGGATTTGAGGGTGTATTCTTGTTCGATTTACTAGAAGAATTCTGAGTAATTGATCAATGGAGGCTGAGTATGCTATAGATGTGTAGGATAAATTTTGATTTTAATGTTAGTTATAGAACTGGATGTCATGCCATGACACAGTACTGTAAAGACAATGGCACCATAGCCCTTACTAAGGAGCCAATGTCTCACCAGAAGTCCAAACACATAGAGCACTGATACGCGTGACTACCTCATGTCAAGGTGCGAAGAGTAGACTGCAAAAAATATGGCAGACCCATTGACTAAGTAGTTAAGCCAACCCAAAAAAGGAAGTCCACTTTGAAAAGATGGGACTTAGATTTGTGGTCAATTGGCTTCAGTCCAAGTGGAAGATTGTTAGATGTATGTCCTAGAAGTCAATATAGCTGACACATTGTAATATTTTTAGGGTATAATTTTATACTTAATATATTGATATGATCAATAAAAGGGACAAGTTTTTTTTCATTCAAGTGTAATGTGTCCTTGAATCATCCATGAAATTAGCTTCGATACATATTTTTAAAATGTTGAGAATTAGAGACATGTATTTAATTCCTAAATGCTCCCAGTCATAGGATCATCATGAGGATGATGATGGATTCGGATAGACTGACGTACAAATTACTTCCTTTAGAAAAGATGGGTCTCTAGTCTACTATGTAGAGACATAGGACGATAAGTGCGGGTGATTGTTAAAGAACAACTAGCACTGAGCGTGACCATACAAGAGATCACTTGAATTTCTTTTTAATCGTCAGTGATTGTCTCGATGCTATAGTTGTGTGATTGATCTTTTGACTTAAGATGGTACTGCTACTGTAGTGAGGCTGCTGAAGTTTGATTGATACATAAATATGGGTCTCAAGGACTATGGGTCTCAATGAGCCCTTGTAGTAGATGTTGGTGACAGTTGGTCCACTGTAGGAGTAGGGTGTGTATCAAGATAGGATCTATCGACCTTGATAGAGAGGAGTAATCCTATAAAATTTGAGAGGCTAAATCCAAGAATTTGTGGCCACAGCAGTGTGATTGATGAAAAAGAGTTTTCGTAGAAGTCACAATTGGACTTGAGCTAATCAATCTATCATATGACTGATATTGTGATTTGACGATTTATCCATGACCTACCATCTAGTCGGGACTCATGATAGAGGGACTAAATTATACATTAACTACATCTAGAGGTTCATTTCAGTTCTACTAAATTGCCACTACATACTGCTAGGTGTCACTGGTGGATTGTGAGAGCTCACTAGGATTGTTTCGGATCGACAATCCTTGCTGAATTAGAGTGAAATTATTTCGATCCATTAAAAAAAATTTTAATAATATAATGATAGAGATCATTGTATATCTCACTATCAGATAGAATTGAACCTATGGGATCACACAACAAAGGGATTAGGCCTGGAATAAGAAATTGAGCTTATGAAGTATCAATTGGGTTTAGAGAAATCTATTGGGTTTATAGTAACCTTGCTAGTACATAGTTGGACTCAATTTTTCTTTCTATTAGGATTACTTATTTGATAAGATAATTATAACTTAATTACCTACTAATAATGTACATGAACAAAATTTATGAGACTTCAATTGTTGGGTGTCTAAGGTTATGGATCATATAAATTAAGGGTGCAAGTTCCTTATGAATCTCCTTGATAGTTATTATGGGGCAACACTTTGATTTGATCAATTTGGACATGTCCATTAATTAAAGGGCCTTTGATTTTCTTATGGGATGTCTCTTGGGTGCAAAAGAGGGTGTCTAATTATGGGTGCAAGGGCTCCAATAGTTGGTGCCTAATGGGCTTCCTAATGTAAGTTGGATAACTTAAGTTAATAGGAATCCTAATGCAAGTAGGACTTATATTATGAGATTGAATAAGATTCAATCCTTATGCCTATTTAAAGGGATCTCCTCTAAGATTCCTGGAGCATCAAAACCAACAGCCCCTCACACCTAAAGCTCTCCCCATGCCCTCTCTTCCTCTCCCTTTCTCTTCTCTTGGGTGTTCTATACACCCCTTCCTTGGGACGTGCATCCCAAGGAGTTCTACACCTAGAGGAATTTGGATGCCTTTTTTTTTATTGATTTCTAATATTTGGTAGCAGCACATAGCAAGGAGAAGCTCTAGAAAAGAGGAGAAAAAGAAGATCAAAGAAAAAGATCAAGTGTTGATCGTGATCCAGGCTTCGTTCAGATTCAGCAGGCTGAATTTTGGATAATCAAAATTCAGATTATAGAGGGCTATTTCAAACTGATCCCAAATGGATACTCGTAGAAGTCAGACACTTGTACAGCTAATAGAGAGTTTGATCTCTTTCAGATTCAGTTTTGAAGAAAAAGATTGCGAAACAGGTATGTGATTTGATCATAATCTGAATTTCAGCATATATCAATTTCAGCATATGAAATAGATTCATGTAGTTTTATATTTTTATACATATAAAATTTAGATTAAAAGTATTTTAATCTTATTCTCCGCTATGGTGTTTAAGAAATAAAAATTTTAAAATACATATGAATGCACCAAACCCTAAATTTCAATCTCTTAAAATTTTTTAGATGATAGATTTGATCAAATTTTTCTCTGGAATCAAACCTGTGACTCATGTACAGTGCTAGCTGCACATAGTCAATGTTTAATTCTATATAACCCATAACTTAATTTTTAATTAAGTAAATCTATATATTCTATCAGGTCTCATACTTTCAAATTGAATACATAAATATTCGATCAATTTTTTCTTATATTGTTTGACTTTATGCGTGACTCTATAGGTTCGAACACTAAGCCAGTAGTATAGGAATCCCTTCCTACACTAATTGAAGTGACCATCTAGCAATGATATCTGATATCCGTATAGGTCAAAAAATTACAAAGCAACATTCAAGAACCTCGATATATAGTTATCACATAATTTATCTCTTTGACCCTAATGCTCAAGATGACTTAGGGTTTAACTATCAACCCTTGAATAGTCATCCTCATTGTATTTCAATCTTTTTCAAATTCTGTGACAGATCACGAAGATTATCCTGATCAAGATTTTACTGGATTAAGATATAGTGATGTATTAACTCCTATAAATTGGAGGGATCTATCCCATCTTGACTCACATACTACTTCATAAGTACTTGACTGTACCCAGTAGCCTTCCATCACTGTATTAAAAATATAGGTAGTCTGGCATCAAAGCATAGTAAGTTGCTTGCAAGTCACCATGATGACATCAGATTAGAAGAATACTTATGTCCATATTTTTTGTTAGCTACCCTTGATAGCAGAGTGCTCCACATATGAGTCACTGTTCAGTGACGATATACTCCTACATCTCATCTGTATGTCATACTAGTGTCTCCACACTCTTTGGTTAAGAGGACAACCAATCCATATGTCACACAATGATCTATACTCAATAAATATTATTGTCTTTGTTAATAATGTATCATTTGGTCGTGAATCAATTTGAGAACTATTTGATAAATCCTCCTTTATCGGTTATATTATAATTCTAAGGACTTCATCATAACATAAGAGTTCAAAGGAAGATACACATTTATGATGAACTTATCAAAAATAATTTTTATTTATTAATAATTTATATATAAATTATAAAGAGCTCAATCATTTACAAATAAATAATTAGTTTTAGGACACATTTCCTAATAACTCCCACTTGGACTAAAGCTAATCAGGACAGTATCTAATATCCATCTTCTATTTATGGTCATCAAACTCTTTGGTCCTGAGAGCTTTAGTAAAGAGATCATTCAAATTTTTCTTTCCATCAATCTTTAGTAGCTTAACATCACCTCGATCGATGATCTCATGGATTAGGTGATAGCGACGCAGAATATGTTTGGTCTTCTGATGAGATTTGGGTTTCTTGGCTTGAGCAATGGCACCAGTGCTATCACAATATAGTAAAACTAGACCTTCAACTGAGGGAACCACTCCAAGTTTGTAGATGAACTTCCTCAACCAAATAGCTTTCTTTATAACATCGGATACCGTAATGTATTCTGCTTCGCATATCGAATTAGCTATTGTACACTGCTTGAAACTCTTTCAGTAGATCGCTCCACTAAAAAAATAAAAATATAGCCAGATATACTTTTACTGTTATCATGATCAGACTGAAAATTAGAATCAGTATATCCCATAAGTTTAAAGTCTGTATCTCCATAGATTAACCATTGGTCCTTGGTACTTCTCAAATACTTAAAGATTGTCTTCACAACCTTCTAATAGTTTTCTTTCGCATCAGACTGATACCTGCTCACTACTCCTAGTGAGTATCCAATCTCGTATATGTTATAGTGTACACGATAGATCTCACTGTTGAGGCATATAGGATTCTAGTCATATGCTTTCTCTCTTGAGGAGTTGTCAGATAATCTTTTTTAGAGAAAGTAATTTCTTGATCTTTCGGTAGATAATCTTTCTTGAAATTTTTTATACTGAACCATTTTAATATGGTATCGATATATGTGGTTTGGGACAATCCAAGTAATTTTTTAGATCTATCCCTATAGATTTTCATCCCTAGGATGTAAGATGTTTCTCCCAAATCTTTCATGAAAAATTATAATGATAGCCACAGCTTTACACTTTGTAAAGCAAAGATGTCATTTTTTATTAAGAGTATGTCATCTATATACAATACAAAAAAAAATGACCATAGAGCCATTAGTCCATTTATAGATGTAGGGCTCCTCTCCGTTCTTAACAAAGCCATACATTTTGATCATCTTATAAAAATACATATTCCAACTCTGAGAAGCTTGCTTTAGTCCATAAATGGACTTGTTTAGCTTACACACTTTAGATTCGTCTATGGATGTGAACTCTTCAGGTTGTATCATGTATACATCTTCTTCCAACTCTCCATTAAAGAAAGAGGTTTTGATATCCATTTGCTAGATCTCATAATTTAGGTGTGCCACTATAGCAAGCATAATCCGAATGGACTTGAGTATTGCCATAGGAGAGAATGTCTCATCATAGTCAATACCATAATGTTGATGATATCCCTTGGCAACTAGACAGGCTTTATAGATCTCTACCTTTTCATTCGCTCCTCTTTTCCTTTTAAAAACCCATTTGCATCCTATGGGTTTAATTCCTTTGGATGGATCAATATGTGTCCATATATCATTGATCTTCATAGATTTTATTTTGGATTTCATAGTATTTAGTCATTTCTCATAGTCGGGCCTCTGTATGGCATCCATATAGGTGATCGAATCCTCATCGTTCTTATCTAGTTCAATAGGATCACCATCTTGGATCAAAAAATCACAGTATCTGTCTAATTGACATGGTACTCTATTGGATCTCCTTAATGATGCCTCTATAATAGGCTTTGGATTTGATTTTCTAATCAAATCTGATACTGTATTTCTACTCAGAGGCATCTAATTTTCCACCTTATGAACCTCACCAAGTTCAATCTTAGTAAAATAAGTTTCTTCTTTAAGAAACTCTCTTTCCAAAAAGATTGTCCTATTATTGATGAAAACCTTTTATTCTTCAATGAGGTAGAAATACTATTCTTTTATTTTCTTTAGGTATTCTACAAATAAACACTTATCGGACCTTGATCCAAGCTTGTCGGTCTGTAAATATTTGACATAAGTCGGACAATCCCAAATTCTAAGGTGAGACTGTTGGCCTACGCTCGATTCATATCTCATATAGAGTTTTAGTCATCGATTTGCTCAGAACATTGTTCAGAATATAGCATGCAATTTTTAGAGCGTAACCTCAGAAGGAGATTGGCAGAGTTGTAAAGCCCATCATGGATCAAACCATATCTAATAGTACTCGATACCTCCTTTCTGACACCCCATTATGCTGTGGTGTCCCAAGAGGGGTCCATTGTGAGAAAATCTCATTCTTTTCTAGATATGTCAGAAATTTATTTAAAAGGTATTCATCTCCTCGATCTGATCGAAGAGTTTTAATACTCTTTCCAGTTTATTTTTCTACTTCACATAGAATCATTAGAATATTTCAAATGATTCAGATTTATGCTTCATAAGATAGATACACCCATATCTAGATAGATCGTTAGTGAAAGTAATGAAGTAATTATACCCACCTTTGGAACTTGTGCTCATAGATCTGTATACATCACTATGTACTAGACTTAGAATATCAATGGCTCACTCATCTTTTTCTTTAAAAGGTAACTTTGTTATCTTATTAAGAAGATAAGATTCATAGGTTGGTAATGATTCACAATCACTAATATCGAGAATTTTCTTTTTAGTTAACTTGTCCATCCTATTCTTATTTACATGACCTAGCCGATAATGCCAAAGATAAGCATCGCTGATATTATCTACTTTAGGATATTTATTAGATGTGTACCTTATGCTTATAGGCTGTGATAGAAGGTATATGCCATGTTTCAATTATCCACACATAATTGTAGTATCATTTATCATGATATTATAAAAATTATCTTTTATTAAAAAGTTAAAATCAATTTTAATCAAAATACCCACAGAGATGACATTCATCAAAAAGAAAGGACAATAATGACAATCACCTAATATGATAATTCTAGACTCAAAAATAAGCTGAATAGTTTCTAGAGCTAGAACTGGAACAAGACTTCCATCTCCAACATTCAGGAATCGCTCGCCATCTTTAAATTTTTTACTGACTTGAAGTCCTTTCAACAAATTGCAAATGTTAATTAGACTTCTGATATCCAATACCCAGATAGTAGTATGGCAACAAAATGGGATAGTAGAAAGAAAAAATAGAACCCTTGAAGAAATAACTCGTACCATGCTATGTGAAAGCAATCTTTCAAGATATTTTTAGGTGGAAGCAATTAACACGGCATGTTATATATTAACCATGTTTTAATTAGATCAATTTTAAAAAAAATCCCTTATGAGCTTTGGAAAGAAAGAAAACCAAACATTGTATATTTTTATATTTTTGGTTATCGATGTTTTGTTTTGAACAATAGTAAAGAAAGACTAAAAAAATTTGATGCTAAATCCAATGAAGTGATTTTTCTTGATTACTCATCTTCTAGCAAAGCTTTTAGAGTTTTTAACAAAAAAATTTTAATAGTAGAGGAGTCAATACATGTTGTTTTTGATGAAACTAATGATCTTTCTTTAAAGAAAAATGAAGGTATTGATGATGCAGATCCTCTTATAGAAAGGATGAAGGAGATCACTCTAAAAGACTCAACCATTCAAGATGATGAAGAACATAAAAACAAACAGGATGAGAAAAATGAAGAACAACAAGAACAACCTCTAGGTACAAATGATCTATCCAAAGAATAGAGGTATGATCACAATCACCCCAAGAAACTAATCATTGATGATCCTACACATGGTGTAATAACTCGCTTTTCACTTAGAGATGCATTCAATCATTTTGCTTTTGTCTCTCATCTTGAACCTAAAACCATAGATGAAGCTGAAAAAGATTATAATTGAAAAAATGCAATGCAAGAAGAACTTAATCAATTTGAAAGAAATAATATATGGACTTTAGTTTTAAGACCTAAAAATTATTCAATAATTGGCACAAAATGGGTATATAGGAATAAATTGGTTGAACATGAAAATGTGATAAGAAATAAAGTGAGATTAGTTGTAAAAGGTTATAATCAAGAAGAAAAAATTGATTTTGATGAGATCTTTACACCTATTGCTAGATTAGAAGTAATTAGACTTCTACTTGCATAGGCTTGCTTTATGAATTTTAAGTTATTCCAAATGGATATCAAAAGTGCTTTTCTAAATGGATATATTGCTGAAGAAATTTATGTAGAACAATCTCCAGATTTTGAAAATTATGCTTTTCCTAATCATATTTTTAAATTAAATAAAGTATTGTATTGTTTGAAACAAGCACCTAGGGCTTGGTATGAAATGTTAAGCAAATTTCTACTTAATAATGATTTTTCAAGAGAAAATATAGACACAATCCTTTTCATTAAAAGAAATCAAAATGATATATTAGTTATACAAATATATGTTGATAACATTATTTTTGGGTCTACTAATAAAACTCTTTATCAAGATTTTGCTAAGCTCATGCAAGGGAAGTTCGAGATGAGTATGATGGGAGAACTTACATTCTTCCTCGGACTCCAAATCAAACAAACAAAGGAAGGAATCTCCATCATCCAAAGCAAGTCCACAAGAGAACTACTCAAAAGATTTAGAATAGAAAACTCCAAAGCAATTGGTACACCCATGAGCCCATCATGTAAGCTTGACAAGGATGAAGGAGGTAAAAATATAGACTTAAAATTTTATAGAGGTATGATTGGTTTTCTATTGTATTTAACTGCTAGTAGTCCAGATATTATATTTAGTGTTTGTCTTTGTGCTCGCTTTCAATCAAATCTGAAAGAATCTCACTTGAATGCAGTTAAAAGAATCTTTAGATATTTAAATGGTATACAAACTCTAGGACTATGGTATTCTAAGGACTCATCAATTGACTTGATAGGATATTCAGATACCGATTTTGCTGGATGTAGATTAGATAGAAAAAGTACTAATGAAACTTGCCAATTTCTTAGAGTTAACTTAATCTCTTGGTTTAGCAAGAAACAAAACTCGGTAGCACTGTCTACAATCGAGGTCAAATACATTGCAGTCGAAAGTTGTTGTGCTCAAATCTTATAGATTAAGTAATAACTTGAAGACTTTGGCATCAAACTCAATGAAACTTCTATAAGATGTGATAACACTAGTACTATAAATCTAACTAAAAATCCAATTCAGCATTCTAGATCAAAACATATTGAAATTAGGCATCATTTCATAAGAGAACATGTCCAAAATAAAGAAATAATTCTTGATTATGTTTGTACTGAAAAATAATTGGCTGACATCTTTACCAAGGCCTTAAGTGAAGATAGATTTTATGAAATTAGGAGAGAACTAGGAATCCTTGATCCATCAGCTTAAGTATCTCTCTGATTCTAAATTTTTAATGCCAAAAATTTATTGAACCAAATCTATTGAGCTTAATTCTCATTTTTCTTAAGAGCTCAAAAGCTCAAAACTATCATTCACATGATCAATACTTGGGTAAACATCCTTCTCTCAGAGTTTCAAATTTTTTTGAAATTATTCCATCATTCTTTTGAATTTTTCTGTGCCATGAATCGACCCTAGGGTAATCTTGCAATTTTGTTAAAACCCTTCAGGCGCTCTTTTCTTATTGAAATTTTTTTCTTATGCCGACTCAGCCCTTCGTCTTCTTCCTCCCACCGAACCACAAGCTCTCGATCTCTTCTCCCTCAAACCAAAGATTTCTCTCAAATATCTCCTCCCACTGATTTTCACTCTTCAAATCGCCCATTTAGGAATCAAGTTCCTCTCCTCTTCCTTCTTCATTTGGGGCGATTCGAGCTTGCCCTAGACTCTACCCATCTTCTCCAAATCGACATATCACCTCTCCAAAATCTTTGCCTTTCTACTAGAATCTTTTCCTCTCTTCCTCACATTTAGTCTCCAAAGCTCCATGCAAGTCCTTCTTATGCAAATGGCTCCCAAAATGAAGCTTCCATAGAGGAAAAAATCTGTTCGTAGGTTGGAAGAGAGTGTACGCAGAAAGAGATTAGTAGCCGAGCCCTCTTTTGCTCCAATACCTACTCCAGGTCCTGCTTCAGCTTTCACTCAGTCTCTAATCAGCCCAAGCAAGGTACCTCTCTCTGATCGAAAAGTGAAACTCGAAAAAAATATTGATTTCAAGTTTTTTGAAAAAGAAGGGTTCACTATTGGATCGAAGATTAAGTATCAAAGATGAGAATTTTACTGCTCTTTAAAGAAAAATACTTATATCGATCTAGTCAGAAAATTTTACTTAAATTTGAGCTATAGCAATGGAACAGTGAAATCTACAGTAAAAGGTGTTGATGTTATTCTTGATCCAGTACATTTGGGACAGATATTGTATTTGCCTTGTGAAGGCTATACCAATATGGAGCTTTCTATTAAAGAAGAAAGAATTAATGTTATGTTAGGGAGAACCTATACTGGAAGTCTAAATAAATTGGAAGCAAAAATTTTTTCTATTGAGATGAGGCTGTTACATCACTTGGTAACCAAACTGTTTGTCTCTAGGAGTGGTAGACACGACCTTCTATCTGGTAGGGACATTTGCATTATATACCACGTGATCACCCAAACCTCCTTGAACCTTCCAGCATTGATGTTTGAGGCCATGAGAGAGACCCTGAATAGGTCCAAGGCTCACTTGTCTTTTGGTATGACACTCACCTTAGTTTTTAGAAGGTTCGGAGTCAGTTTTGAGGGGAAGGTAGTTGCTAAACTATCTCATTTCGATGCCATCAACTGCCACACACTGCATCGCATGGGTTTCTCTAAGACTGATGGCGGTTGGACAAAGGGTGTTGAGGAGAGAGCAGAGGATAGAGCAGAGGAGGAGGGACCATCTTCACCTCTTCGTGATCACAAAGCATCCCCAGATATTCAATTCATATCTGATCATGAGGCTGGTCCTTCAGAGTCTGCGAGGAGGTATGCTTCAATTCCACAGTCAGAGAACAGGGCACATCCTTCAGAGTTCAGACTAGCAGATGATTAGATTGAGATGATGTCCCAGCATGTTGCCTCCATTCTATCTCAGCAGTTTGCCACTTCAGTCTTTGTACAGAGATCGACATCTCAGGATGACTCAGACCAGACTCTGATCCCTCATATCTCTACTATTTTTCAGATGCTTACTGATCAGTCGGTACACATTGAGCAGCTTGAGGGATGTATTTTGAGATTGACAGGCAGAGTATTAGACTTGCAGGGGCAAGTATTAGCTTTAGCCCATTCTCAACCATATGAGGATATCACAGAGGTCTTAGACCTATCTGCAGAGGTGGCTAGACTTTGAAGAGTTTTAGAGAGTGGCTTTGACTTCTTGAGAAGAGAGATCAGGGGCTCCAGTGAGAATGCTTCTACTCAGTTCAGTGCCCTGATGCAGTCTGTATCGAGAGCCTTAGATCTTTTGGACACCATCAAACTTTCCCTTATTGCACAGTCTGTAGCTTCTCAGGCTTCAGGATCCTCTCACTTCTCTACTCGTGTTGGTACCTCTATCTATAGCCGAGATAGACATGGTCGAGGTCATGCTCGTGGACTTGATCCTACATCTCCTCACCCTATCTCTGATTCTTCAGACTCTGATCCCTCTAGCCATGACCTCTATTAGATCTAGATTAGTTTGTCTCTTATGTCTAGGATCTATCTTATGGGCCTAGTATTTGTTGGCTAATTAACTCTTGGATAGTTTCTATCCATGATTTTTGTATTTTGAGTGGACTCATGTGTATTGGGACATCTTTTGTATTCAGTCATTTTTGAATATATATATATATATGTGCTTTGACTTTCAATGAATGTCTATGAATGTGATCAAATTGAATTATTTTAATTATGAGATATAAAAAATAACTCATATTAGTGCTGAAAAATACTATGAATTGTAATATCTTCTAGATGAGTAAATTGATATATCTTTTATGTTTGCTATATTGAGGGGGAGTAGAGAAATAAGCAATCAAAGAAGGGGGCTAAAAAAGTAAAATATGGTATCAAAAAGGGAGAGTAAAGAAAATATATCCTTTTTGTCATCTTTCTTTTCTTTTCTCTATCCTTAAAATCCCTTAAGATCTTAATTGATGCTATTAAAAAGGGAGAGTAAAGAAAATTTATTCTTTCAAGATCCCTTAAAAGGAGGAGTAGAGAATCTTAATTGATGCTATCAAAAAGAGGGAGTAAAAAAAATTTATCCTTCAAAGATCCCTTAAAAGAAGGAGTAGAGAATCTTAATTGATGCTATCAAAAAGGGAGAGTAGAGAATCAAAATCGAATTTGAGCAATAAGCAATAAAGAAATGAGTAATAAGCAATAAAGAAATTAATAATAAGCAAAATTGTTAAGCAAATGCTCAAAGAACCAAAATCGTAAGCTCCTTTTATATCTAATTTTCAAAGCAAATAAATTTATAAGCAAATTTTAAATTGATCTTCAAACTGCTTATGATGTATTTTGTTCAAATACTTGACTATGATATTGAAGTGATGCATCTTCATAAATTTGAAATTCATGTTCGATACTTTATATATGCTTTTGCTCAAGTATTTTGTCATCATCAAAAAGGGAGAGATTGTTGCTTCTTGAATTAATTTTGATGATTATAAAGTATTTGAGGGGGTTACTAATGATTTTGGCTTAAAAAAAGATTTATTGTATTTCAGGAGCAAAATTATAATTTTACCAAGTTTTGATTTGGAAGCCTCAAGAATAAGAGCAGAAGATTTGTAATATATTGGAGGCAATTTTAATATTTTTGGATATATATTTTGAAAGAAAATCATATTTATAAATTTGAGTCGACCCCATGAGTCGACTCATGTCAAAAGGGACTGAACGGCACATTATTTTTTGGCTGGTACACTCTGTGAGTCGACCCCATGAGTCGACCTCTGAGCATGAGTCGACCCTATGAGTCGACCTCTGCTGCTGTGTAAGCCAAAATTACAGAACAGTCATTTTTTGTTCTGTGCCACAGAAGTCGACCCCATGAGTTGACTCATGAGCATGAGTCGACCCTATGAGTCGACCCCTGCGATGGAAAAACTCCACAACAACTAGTTTTTAGCTCATTTTAGCTGCATTTAATACCCATTTAATGTGCTCCAACGGCTCTATTTCAGTTCAGATTACTCTCCACCATCATTTGAAGTTATAAAAGGCACTTAAAGGAGGGAATCAACAAGGTTTTGAAAAGGTTCTTCAAGCATTCATTTTCAATCCTAAGCAAGAGCCCTCTTAAAAGTTCAAGAAGCTTTTATTTCAAGTTTACCAACCCCTCAAGAGCTCATTCAAGTCTTCAACCACCTTGAGAAAAATCAGAAGAACTTCGTTCTTATTGTGTAAAGTGTATTTAAAGCTTTATTTGCTCATTAAAGGAGCTACATCTATATTTCTGTGTGATTAACTGCTATACTCTATTTTGAGTTGATATTTTATTTTGGAAGGATTCCAAAATATGGAAAGGTTGATCCGAACCTTGAATCGGATTGTATTAGGTTGGCTTGTACCTAAAAAATAAGTGTTCTAGCTTAAAATAGCTAGAGTCGGAGGTTCCGACGTTGTATTCAGGTTGAATACGATTTAGTGGATTTGAATTTTCAAGTAGGAGCTTGAAGAGTGGACGTAGGTGCAAGGTTGGCATCGAACCACTATAAATCTTCTTGTTTGTGTTGTGCTTACTTGCTCTCCTTTTAAATTTTCTTATCTTCTTTCATTCTTGCATCCAGCTTCTACACCTTGCATAAATTTCACTCTTCACATTTATCCTGCTTATTGTTATAAAATTTTCATAGTTGTAAATCAACTTTAAATTTTTAGAAACCTAATTCACACCCTCCCCTCTTGGGTTGCATAGCTGGGCAACAATATTGATTCTAATTTTTAGTTGGATTGAAATGATAAAATTATGTTGGGTTATATTTTTACCCTAAAAGGAGGAGCGACATGCTAGAAATATTCCATGTAGTATTTAGTAGCCAATTTTGTTTGCGATATAGAGTTCTTTGCGATATTTGATGCTGGCAAAGAAGTTGTTTAGTTATAGAAGTTCATCAGCGAGCTTGAAGTGGCACCCTCCATTGATGGTTCAGTCCTTCTGTATTGATAGCAGCACTAGAGCCATAGCTCAAGCTGAAGAACTGATATTTCATCTGAGAATCAAACACTTTTTGCATTGCAATCACCTTATCTGAAAAGATTGAGGTAAAGTTGACCTTAGAAAGATCAATGAAAGGTGAACTTGGCCAACCCATTGACTAAAGCAATCAAATTTAAGGAGTTCGATGATCACAAATGAAAGATGGGTATTTGATACTGATCTGATTGGCTTTAGTCCAAATGAGAGTTGTTGAAAAATATGTTCTAAAGCCAATCATCTAGGTTGTAGATGATTGTGCTCCATGCATATATATGAATTATAAATTGATAAATATTATCTGACAGATTCATCATAAGGAATACATCTTCCTAAATAGAACTTATGTATTATGATGAAGTCCTTAGAGCTACTTCTAAAATAATAAAGGAGGATTTATTGTGTAGTTCTTAAATTCTACTTGCGATCAAATGATATAATTGTTACCAAGATGATAATTGTATCAAGTGTAAGTCATTGTGTGCCATAGTAGTTAGTTATCCTCTTAACCAAGGCATGTGAAGACATGGGTATGGCATACGGGTGAAATGTAGGAGTACATTTTACTAAACGTGACCAACTTCGGATCACTCTGCTATCAAGGATTGCTCTGATGGGATATAAGTATAAGTATCCCTCTGACCTAAGGCTGACTCAGAGACTTTCAAGCAACTCACTGTGCTTTGGTGCCGGACTATCCGAATTTTTAATTTGATGATGAAAGGTTTTTGGATACAGTCAAGTATTTGTGAAGTCTGAGTGCGAGTCATGATGGGATTGACCACTCCAAGTAAAATTGAAGATGATGCATCACTGTATTTCAATTCAATAAAACTCTGACCAGAGTAGTCCTAGTGAGAAGTCATAAAATTTTTTTATGTTGAGCCACAATATGGATCACTCATCTAGGATTGATAGTTAATCCTAAGCCATCCTTGAGCATCGAGAGTCAAAGGGATGAATTATACGATAACTATATCCACATAGGTTCTTGAGTGTTGTTGAGCATACATTCGGCCTATCCATGTTGGATTTGTGCTCTAGAAGCAAATTATTGGTTGACACATTATGTAATTTTTGGGCCTATAATTATACTTAAGATTTTTTATTATCAATAAAGGGTTTTTCCTTTCCAATCATGTTTATGTGTCCATGAGTTATCCTAAAAATTAACAAAAATAATTTTTGTATATTCTTAAAGAGTTAAAAATTTGAGATATACATTAATTAGTGGTTAATGTCTAAATGCTCCCGATCAAAAGATCATCACAGAGGATAATGATCAATCTATTTGAGATCGATACATGGTTCACCTTTCTTATGGGCAGATGAGTCTCAGGTCTGTGGTGTAGAGACACTGGAGTAAAGGTGCAGGTGGTTGTTAAAGAATAACTTACACTGAGCGTGACCAACACGAGAACCACATGGATGTTTACTCACTCATCAGTAGTCTTTTCGATGCTGCAGTGGTGTGAGTGATCCTTTGACCTACGGTGTCATTAACTATTCTCAGTGAGGCTACTGCATTTGACTACATATTTTTTTGATCCCTAGCCATTCAGATCATTGTTATGTATGTTGGCTTCAGTAGGTTTAGGTTCGCTGTTTGGAGTAGGATGCACCTAGATGGGATCTATCGATCTTGATAGAAAAAGAAAAATCCTATGCGATTTGTGAGACTGAGTTCAGAAAGTCTTTGGCCAAAACAAGTGTGAATACTGAAAAAAAAAATTTCACGAGATTCACAAATGAACTCGAGTCGAGTCAATCTAGCATATGACTTACGATGGGGTCTGACGAGCTCTCCATGACCTCCGTCAAGTCAAGACTCACGATAGAAGGACTGAATCATATGATAACTATATCTAAGGGTTCATACTTTCATCCTACTGGGTTGCCATTATATACTGCTAGGTATCACTGATAGATTGTAAGACTCATTGGGCATCATCTTGATGATCTATGACCCTCGAAGGATAGAATTAGAAATATTTAAATCCATCGTAAAGAGTTTCGATGATATTGTGATAGAGATCACAATATATCTCACTACTAGATAGAATGAAACCTATGGTGTCACATATTAAAAGATTTAATCTCGAATTTATCAATTGGACTTATGAAGTTTCAATTGGGTTAGATTTATTGAAATCCTATTAGATTTATGAGAACCATGCTAGCACATGGTTAAACCTAATTCTTCTTGAGACTTCGATTCGATCATGTCTATAGCCTTGAACTTAACCTAAATCTATTTAGGTTTAATTGGGATCTTAATTGTGAGCCCAAGAAGATTTGATTAAGTCAATTAGTTAGCATGATTATCCTAACATTATCTCTTCTTTATCTCCTGATTATCTCTAAGTGTGCACGTGAAATAGATGGAAGATTGAGTGGCACATCTTTTTTTTTTGGAAAATTTTGGGCACCAAATCTTTGAGAGGCCCACCCCCTCTTATATGTCATGGCATGGAGGAGACAGAGTGGGGTCCACGCCCCATCTCTTTTTAGCTAGAGATCCCTTTGTGGGGTGCCAAGAGTTGACACCCCAACTACCTGATATATATTCTCATGATGCCTCTTGTACATATATAAAGGGACTGATTAATTACCATTTATATCTGATTTTATTTGGCATAAATCAAATTAAAAAGATAAAAAATTCTTATAAGATAAGAATCTATCTTTTTAAGATAATTGGGTTCCTAATATGTATCAGGACAGTGTCTATATATAAAGGGTGGTCTCTAGGGTTTTAAAAAAATAAATTTTTTAACAAAACTCTCTCTCTCTCCATCTCCACACCTCCTCTCATCATTTTCTTTCTTTCCACATTCAAAAGTTGAATGCTCTCTCTTCTACACACCAAGAAGAATTATTGATGACTTAGAGATCAAGGATCGAGGAGAAAAAGACGAAGGCTGCAGATCAAAGAGTTGATCTTACAGTTAAGATCAAAAGAGTTGATCAAAGTCTTCAAAGATAAAGTTCTTCTTGAGAAGAAGAATCTTCTATGAGAAGAAAAAAGTCTGGTGGATACCTATAGAGGTTGGACACGTGTGTGGCTCAACCTTCTACGAATCCGAGATCATCAGAAGCGATGAATCTCTACCCGCGCCAAGGTAATGAGATCTGATCTCATAAATTTTTTTAAATTTTAGATTGATGATATGTGCTTTCTCCTGGGCTTGAGTAGGTTTAGATTTGATCTCGAGCATGTGAGGCTAAAAGGATTAACCCATTTTATTTTTCGCTGTCTGTTTTCAAAATTTTGAAATCTACACATGCTGTCTATCTGATTTTCTAATAGTGATATCTGAGCCATAAATTTTAAAAATATATATGATCTATTTTTAGATTAGATCTAAAAGTTTAATAATTTAAAATCAATTTTATGCTGATATAAGGTTATCCTGATATAAAGTTTATCCCCTATATTGCAAAGATTGTCCTAGTACAAGATTGATCGATTTTGAAAACTATTTTTAAAATAATTAAATCAAATCTTTTAGATCTAAAAATTAACATATGTGATATGTTTAATTTATATTTAGATCTAAAATTAGAATGATTAAAAGTTCGCATCAAACTGATATAAGGTTGTCCTGATATAGGATTTACCCCCTATATTGTAAAGGTTGTCCTAGTTTGATGTGAATCAATTTTTGAAAAGCTATTTTTTAAATATTTTGATCATTATTTTAGATCTAATTATATATATATTTGATATTTGTCAATTTATTTTTAGATCTAAAATTAATATATATGTGATGCATATTTGATTTAGATCTGAAACTACATATATTTGATATATGAAACCAAGTTTAGATCTGAAACGGTTTCAAGATCGTAAGCCATTAATTGCATGCAATGAAACATAATCTAAAAATTATTTTTAGATCTGAAATTATATTATTGTATGTGGGTATGGGTTGAACAAATTAGGTCTAAGTGAACAAACTATAATTAGGGTCTAATTGATTAGATCAGGCTAGAATCTGTCTTCGATTTTGAGTAGTTGATTGAACCTAATCGATGGATGATTAGGATTAGATCAAAGAGGCTCAAAGTCAATTTTAGTTGTAGTTGGTCACATCAATTCATATTTTGATATGAGTTGATTAACTTAAGATCAAATTTGGCTCAGTGTTCGAGCCCATCTCAATAGGTTAATCTAATCGATTCTAATCGACTAATTTGGTGTCTAAGGCAAGTATTTAGATGATGATTATTTAATTGGTTCTGTTATCTGACCTGATTAATTTTGATTGGTGTCTAAGGAAAGCAATAGAGAGACCCCCACGCATCTTAACTTACCTAGCCTTCTTGAGAGATTCAGTTTCATGTTAGGTTACTTGTTGACTCAAGTTCACCCATGCCAATTAGGATGGTTAGACATATTGATGTGCTAACCTGATTTAATCAGTCGGATGTCAGATCTACTGATTTAGAAGAGATCTAAATCTAAATCTTCTCATTAAATATTAAGTCTAGAGATCTTCTATCATTGTAGAGATGCGGGTGCCTTCCTGATATTGATCATTCTCGATTAGTTACAGTGGTTCGGTTGCATCGGGAAGGTACAACCACTCTATTGACATTTGATGTCTCGGGGTAGAGATGGGGTTGGGCCCAATAACTATTAAGTGAGGGTCTCAATAATGGCTTTGTATCCATTGGTGAATGATAGGTCTGACTTAATTAAAGAATGTGTCAATAACTGTTAGGTGAGGCCACAGGACTTAGAGACCAAGCCCACTGCATCTTGCTTAATGAAATAATGGATAAAGTGTTGCCCGCTCATTGGTCTATACTCACCAATAACTGTTAGGTGAGGTGTGTATAGATTAATGAGACTGCAATATCCACTTAAAATCGATCACATATAGATTTCTATTTCTCCACCCGAGGAGTGTGAGAGATTTGAGAAAATAGTGGAAGCCTTTGTTTATTTTTAAAGTTCCTAGAATAAATATTTTTATAAGTACAAAATCTAACTAGAAACTGTTCTCTCTGTAGATAACCATATCAAGTTCGAACTCTTTAGTCCAAATCTTTGATATAAATAGGTTGACCGACATCAATTACAAAGACTGGCTCCAAAATTTAAGAATTATTCTTAATTTTGAAAAACTCACCAATGTCCTCGACCAAGAAGTGCTTGCGTTACCTGCTCGCCCATCCACTGATCAATGAGCTGCACTTGAGAAGTGGATGGATGAAGATAACAAGGCGAAGTGCTATATCTTAGCATCTATGTCCAATGATCTTAAGCAACAGCATGAAAATATGAGGACTTCCAGGGAGATGCTAGCTCACCTGTAAGAGATGTATGGTGAACAAAGTCGTACGGCTCACTTTGAGGTCTTCAAAAAATTTTTCAGAGTGAAGATACATCATGGGCAGGCCATCAATGATCATTGTTTGACAATGATCAAGGACATAGAGGAACTTCAGAAGCTCAGGATGAATATGGACAAAAAATTACAAGTGGATCTGATCCTCTAGTCTCTTCCTGATTTATATGGATAGTTCATCATGAACTACCATATGAATAAGATTGATGCCATTTTGTCAGAGTTATTGAATATGCTAGTGATTGCATAGGGCACCTTGAAAAGCTCAAGAAGAATAGTTCTGGCTGTGGAGCGAGCTTCCTTCAAAAGAAAGTCTTCTTTCAAGAAGAAAAAATCCGTAAAGAAGCAGAAGAATAATGCCAAGCCCAAAAAATAGGTTCTGAAGAAGGCTGACGACAAAAAAAATATTTCTATTGCAATGTCGAAGGTCACTGAAGAAAGAACTATCCAGCCTACCTGGCGACTGTCAAAAGCAGGAAGAATGATGGGCCTTTTGAAGGTACATCTGAGTTGTTCGTTATTGAAACTAATCTAATAATTTTTTCTTCTTCTAGTTGGGTTCTTGATTTTAGTTCAAGTACTCATTTGTGCACTTCAATGCAGGGTCTTGAAGAAGTTAGAAGGCTGAGGAAAGGCGAAATCACTCTTCGGGTCGGTAATAGAGCAAGGATTGCTGCTGTGGCCATCAGGACCTATCCTCTGCGACTATCATTAGGATTTAGTTTGCTTTTGAAAGACTGTTTCTATGTACCTATAGCCAGTAGAAATTTGATTTCTATCTCTGTGCTGGCACAAGATAATTACAATTTTCATTTCAATAAAGATATATGTTTTATTTATTTTGAAAATAAACTTGTGGCACGTGCTTTCTTGATTGACGGTCTTTACCATTTGCATACGGATGCAAGTATAAAATTAACGAGCAAATAGTAAATACCATAGGATCTAAGAGATCTAGAGATAGGATCAATCAAAAGTATCTGTGGCACCTTAGGCTAGGCCATATTGGAGAAGACAGACTCATCAAACTAGAGAAAGATAGTCTTCTTGGATCATTGACTTCTGAGTCTTATTCAGTCTATGAATCATGTCTTTAAGAAAAAATAGCCAAGCTGCCTTTTGTGGGACAAGGAGAAAGGGCCTTTGAGATATTAGTCCTGGGACATACTGATGTGTGTGGTCCATTTGATGTACAAGTCAGGAGTGGTTATATCTACTTCATAACCTTTACTAATGATTATTCATGATATGGGTTCGTATATCTGATGCACCAAAAGTCTGAAGCTTTTGAAAAGTTCATAAAATTCAGATATGAAGTAGAAAAATAGATTGAAAAATCCATAAAGGTTCTTTGATCAAATCGAGGAGGAAAATATCTTAGTGGAGAATTTTAGGCCTATCTCAAAGATAATGGCATAGTCTTATAATGGACACCTCCAGGGATGTCTTAGCTCAACAGGGTGTTCGAAAGAAGGAATCAGACCCTATTAGATATGGTCCGGTCCATGATGAGCTTCACAGATCTTTCTGATTTTTTTTAGGAACATGCTTTGCTTTCTGCGATTCATCTCTTAAATCGGGTTCCCTCTAAATCTGTTCCTACCACACCATATGAGTTATGGAATGGTAAGAAGCCAACTCTTGGGTACCTCAAGATTTGAGGATGTCCGACCCATGTCAAGTGACAGCAGACAGACAAGTTAGAGGCTAGGTCCTTTAGAGCTTATTTTATAGGGTATCCTTAGGAAACCATGGGATACTACTACTATTCTTTTGAGGATCACAATGTGATTGTGAGCCGCCATGCCATTTTTTTGAAAAAAGAGTTTATCCAAGATGGAGGTAGCGGGAGGAAGATTGAGCTCGAAGAGAAAGTCTCTGAAGAGTATCGAGTCCAAGAATCTGAATCCAACAATGAGCTAGTAGATGTGGTACCTCCACTTCATAGATCAAGTGAGGTCTCCTGTCCTACTGAAAGGTACTTAGGTACTCTTACAGAGGATTTAGAGGAAGCATTCATTGTGGAAGATAGAGACATTAGGAATGATCTCAAAACCTACGATGTGGCAATGTTAGATGTAGACTTTAAGAAATGGATGGATGTGATTAAGTCGGAAATTGACTCCATGCATTCTAACCAGGTTTGGTTCTTAATAGATCTATCTGAAGGTATTGTACCTATTGGGTGTAAATAGATTTACAAAAAGAAGATTGGGTCAGATAGTAAGGTAGAGATCTATAAGGCAAGGCTAGTCGCGAAAGGTTATAGTCAACGCAAAGGCATCAACTATCATGAAACCTTTTCACCCATAGCTATACTGAAATCCATCCATACTCTGCTTGCCATAATAGCATTTCATGATTATGAAATCTGATAGATGGATGTGAAGACTGCCTTCCTAAACAGATATCTTGAAGAAGATATCTATATAGAGCAGCCTTTGGATTTCACATCCAGTGATAGTGATCACAAGCTCTGCAAGCTACAAAGGTCCATATATAGACTCAAGTAAGTATCTTGAAGTTGGAACACTCACTTCAATGATGTGATCAAAATATTTGATTTCATCAAAAATGAGGAGGAGTCGTGTGTGTACAAAAAGATCAGTGGGAGTGCTGTCATATTTTTCATATTGTACGTAGATGACATCCTCCTGATTGGAAATAATATTCTTCTATTGACATCGGTCAAAGTATAGTTGTCGAAAGAGTTCACTATGAAAAACCTAGGAGAAGCTTCCTACATTCTTGGTATAAAGATCTATATAGATAGATCCAAGAGAATAATAGGACTCTCACAGCATATGTACATAGAGGAGGTACTGAAGAGGTTCAGTATGGAAAACTCTAAGAAGGATCTTTTGCCCCTTAAACATGGCATTCATCTCTCCAAGAAGATGTGCCCTGACACACCTGAGGAGATCTAATGCATGAGCAAGATCTCTTATGATTTAGCAATAGAGAGTCTCATGTATGCCATGTTATATACATACCCTGATATAGCACTTACCATGAGTGTCAGGAGTAGATATTAGGCAAATTCAGGTGAAGAATACTGGATTGCTGCTAAAAACATCCTTAAGTACTTGAGAAGGACTAAGGATTTGATGTTGGTCTTTGGTGGAGGATCGAAGCTGAAAGTTGAGGGATATACCGATTCAGTCTTTATGGCTGATGTCGATGATAGAAAGTCTACATCAGGGTGTATCTTCTTATGTAATGGTGGTGTGGTTAGCTGGAAGAGTTTTAAGCAGCCGATCATTACAAATTTGATCATGGAAGCCGAGTACATCGCCGTCTCTGAAGCTGCTAAGGAAGCCTTCTGGTTCAAGAAGTTCATTGCAGAGTTGGGTGTGATGCCATCAGATGGTATTGCACTGCACTGTGACAACAACGGTGCCATAGCTCTCGCTAAAGAGTCCAAGTCTCACCAGAAGTCCAAGTATATAGAGCGGCAGTTTCATATCATATGCGAATACCTTGAGAAAAAATTTATCGAGGTACAGAGAATCGACCCGTGCTGAATGTGACAGACCCACTGACCAAGCCTCTCAACTAGCAGAAGACTAAAGCTCACTTTGAGAAGATGGGTCTTAGGTATATGGCCAATTGACTTTAGATCAAGTGAGAGTTTGTTGGATTTGTGTTCTAGAAGCCAATTATTGGCTGACACATTATATAATTATTGGACCTATAATTGTACTAGTAATTTTTTATTATCAATAAAGAGCTTTTTCTTTCCAATCATGTTTATGTGTCCATGATTTGTCTTAGAAATTAACAAAGATGATTTTTGTATATTCTTAAAGAGTTAAGAATTTGAGATATACATTAATTAATGGTTAATTTCTAAATACTCCCGATCAAAAGATCATCATGGAGGATAGTGATCAATCCATTTGAGATCGATACATGGTTCACCTCCCTTGTAGGCAGATGAGTCTCAAGTCTATGGTGTAGAGACATTGGGGTAAAGGTGCAAGTGGTTGTTAGAGAATAACTTGCACTGAGTGTGACCAACACGAGAACCACATGGATGTCTACTCACTCGTCAGTGATCTTCTCGATGCTGCAGTAGTGTGAGTGGTCCTTCGACCTGTGGTGTCATTGGCTATTCGCAGTGAGGCTACTGGGTTTGACTGTATATTTTTTTGGTCCCTAGCCATTCAGATCCTTGCTGTGTATGTTGGCTTCAGTAGGTTTAGGTTTGCTGTTTGGAGTAGGATGCACCTAGATGGGATCTATCAATCTTGGTAGAAAAAGAGAAGTCCTAGTGATTTGTGAGACTGAGTTCAGAAAGTCTTTGGCCAAAGCAAGTGTGAATACTGAAAAAGAATTTCTATGAGATTCACAAATGAACTCGAGTCGAGCCAATCTAGCATATGACTGACGATGGGGTCTGACGATTTCTCTATGACCTCCGTCAAGTCAGGACTTACGATAGAAGGACTGAATCATACGATAACTGCATCTAGGGGTTCATACTTTTATCCTACTGGATTACCATTATATACTGCTAGATGTCATGGCAGATTGTGAGACTCATCAAGCATCATCTTGATGATCGATAGCTCTCAAAGGGTAGAATTGAAAATATTCCAATCCATCAAAAAGAGTTTCGATGATATTATGATAGAGATCACAATATATCTCACTATCAGATAGAATAGAACCTATGGGGTCACACATTAAGAGATTTAATCTCGAATTTGCCAATTAGGCTTATGAAGTTCCAATTAGATTAGGGTTTATTGAAATCCTATCAGGTTTATGAGAACCATGCTAGCATATAGTTAAACCTAATTCTTCTCGAAACTTTAATTCGATCAAGTCTATAGCCTTAAACTTAACCTAAATTAATTTGGATTTAATTGGACTCTTAATTGTGAGCCCAAGAGGATTTGATTAAGTCAATTGGGTGGCATAATTATCCTAGCATTATCTCTTCTTTATCTCTTGATTATCTCTAAGTGTGCATATGGAATAGATGGAAGATTGAGTGGCGCATCTTTTTCTTTTTGAAAAATTTTGGATGACAAATCCTTAAGGGACCTATCCCCTCTTATGTGTCATGGCATGGAGGAGAGAGAGTGGGGTCCACGCCCCATCTCTTTTTGGCTAGAGATCCCTTTGTGGGGTGCCAAGAGTTGGCGCCCCAACTACCTGATATATATTCTCATGATGCCTCTTGTACATACTTAAAGAGGCTGATTAATTATCATTTATATCTGATTTTATTTGATAAAAATCAGATTAAAAAGATAGAGGATTCTTATGAGATAAGAATCTACTTTTTTTAAATAATTGGGTTCCTAATATGTGTCAGGACAGTGTCTATATATAAAGGGTGGTCTCTAAGATTTTAAAAAAATAATTTTTTTCAACAAACTCTCCCTCTCTCCATCTCCACACCTCCTCTCATCATTTTCTTCCTTTCCACATCCAAAAGTTGGGTGCACTCTCTTTCACACACTAAGAAAAAGTATTGGTGACTTAGAGATCAAGGATCGAGAAGAAGAAGAAGAGGACTGCAGATCAAGGAGTTGATCTCGCAGTTAAGATCAAAGGAGTTGATCAAAGTCTTCAAGATCAAGATTCTTCTTGAGAAGAAGAATCTTCTACGAGAAGAAAGAAATTTGAGATAGATCCCAATGAATATCTGTAGAGGCCGGACACATGTGTGGCTCAATTTTCTATGAATCTGAGATCATCAGAAGCAGTGAATATCTACCTGTGCCAAGGTAATGTGATCTGATCTTATAAGTTTTTTTAAATTCTAGATTGATGATATGTGCTTTCTCCTAGGCTTAGGTAGATTTAGATTTGATCTCTAGCATGTGGGGTTAAAGGGTTTAACCCATTTTATTTTTTACTGCTTATTTTCAAAGTTTTAAAATCTACACATGCTATCTATCCGATTTTCTAACAATCTGGATGTCTGGTCTCATTGCTATATGGTTACATCGATTAGTATAAGAATTATTTTTATGTTACCAGCTTAGATTCTAATCTATAGGGTTGCACATATAGAAGTACCTGTCTGATCAAATGGCTGATCGATAATTATGAATCGTTGAAGGGTTTAATTATCAATGTGATTGATGATTAATCCTATGAAAGATTATAATAAATTATTTACTAATGATTGATAAATTAAAAAAATAATTAATTAACAATTTGATTGTTAATTGGTTCAATTTGATTGAGCAATAGAGATTGGATCAAATCTAATTGAATTGGATTCAATTAGGTTTGCTTTGGATTGATTGGATCTAGTCTTAATAGATAATAGGGCTTGTTCCAATTGATCTTAAGGATACAAATCAAATTTTGAGTTGAATAGGATTCAATTTAATTTGATTTGAATTTGATTGGATCAAATTCTATTAGATAACAGGCTTGATTGGAGCAAGTCCTTTTGATCAAAAGATTCCTTGATATCTATTAAGATGAGAAGAATTAATCTCTTGATTGATGGGATTTAATCTAACTAATTTTCTAATTGAATTAGGAGGTTTTCTAATTGGGCTAAGACCTAATTAGTTAGTTTGTTATAACTAATTCTTAAGTTGGTCAGGATTGGGTCCAAGAATTAGTTAGAGTTTGATCAAGAATCATGAGTCCTATTTGGAATCGGACTTAACCAACTAGCAAAACCCCATGTACTTAAGGTTTCTTCATGCCTCCTCTCTTTTCAATGTGAGATCCCACACCCCCAAGAGAAGCATCACTCCCCCTTTCTCTTTCATGAAGAAATATGGCATCCCTCTTCTCCTCTTATCGCCTAAAAAGGAGGGGGTGTCCAAGAGTTGGACACCCCAAATCCCACACACCTAAGCCCCCAAGCTCAGGCCTTTTTAGAAGGGGTCTTCAAGAGTTTTTGCTGCTGATTTTAAGGCATCATAGAGAGGCTCTCTTGCTTATTTTATAGTAAAAACTTGGAGAAGAAAGGTTCTTCCCAATGGGAGGAAGAGAAGGAAGAAGAAAGATCTTCTTTCTTGTGCGTAGCCTTGGAGAAGAAGGTTTTTTTCTCTCAATTTTTTTTTTATTTTTCTCTATTATGAAAATCAGATTGGATCTAAATTTAACATGAAAATTTAGAGAAAAAAATATCAAACAAATCAGATTGGGTGTTTGGGGCTTCCTAGGGCTCTAGATCAAGGAGAAAAAGAGAGAAGAAAAGAGAAGAATTGTTCTTCTCTTGGATCTTTCTTTTTAGTTTTTCTAGGGCATTGGAATTTATATTATTTTTTGCATGAGAAATCAGATTAGATCTAATTTTTATCATAAAAATTTAAAAAAAAAAAATTTCTTAAAAGCATAAAAGGAAGAGAAAAAGATTCTCTCTTGTGCATGATAGAACTGAAAAAAAAGATTCTTCTCTTGATCTCTGTTGGGTATAAAATACCCACAGCCGAAGTCCTCAACAGAATCAACGATTCCGCCCACGATGCCGACCTCAAAGGAAGACTCCGCCCTGACTCCTACGGGAGCCGGGCTTCATCCTCGACTCCAACGGCTGCAAGACAGACTTCGTCCGGACTCCTACGGGAGCCGGACTCCGCCGACAACTCCGACCTCAAGTTGACTCCGCCCGGACTCCTACGGGAGCCAGACTTCGCCTTTAACTTTGATTGCAGGAAGACTCCGCCCGGACTCCTACGGGAGCCGGGCTTCATCCTCGACTCCAATGGCTGCAAGACAGACTTCGTCCGGACTCCGACGGGAGCCGGACTCCGCCGACAACTCCAACCTCAAGTTGACTCCGCCCGGACTCCTACGGGAGCCGGGCTCCGTCCTCAACATCAACTGCTGGTAAGCCCCGTCCGGACTCCTACGGGAGCCAGACTTCACCTTTAACTTTGATTGCAGGAAGACTCCGCCCAGACTCCTACGGGAGCCGGGCTTCGTTCTCGACTCCAACGGCTGCAGACAGACTTCGTCCGGACTCCTACGGGAGTCGGACTCCGCCGACAACTCCGACCTCAAGTTGACTCCGCCCGGACTCCTACGGGATCCAGGCTCCGTCCACAACATCAACTGCTGGTAAGCCCCGTCCGGACTCCTACGGGAGCCAGACTTCGCCTTTAACTTTGATTGCAGGAAGACTCCGCCCGGACTCCTACAGGAGCCGGGATTCGTCCTCGACTCCAACGGCTGCAGACAGACTTCGTCCGGACTCCTACGGGAGCCGGACTCCGCCGACAACTCCGACCTCAAGTTGACTCCGCCCGGACTCCTACGGGAGTCGGGCTCCGTCCTCAACATCAACTGCTGGTAAGCCCCGTCCAGACTCCTACGGGAGCCGGACTTGGCCTTTAACCTTGATTGCAGGAAGACTCCGCCCGGACTCCTACGGGAGCCGGGCTTCGTCCCCAACTCCGACGGCTACAGACAGACTACGTTCGGACTCCGTCCGGACTCTTACGGGAGCCGGGCTCCATCCTCAACCTCAGCTGTCGGTAAGCCTTGTCCGGACTCCTACGGGAGCCGGACTTTGCATCTAATTTTGATTGCAGGGGATTCCACCCGGACTCCCACGGGAGCCGGGCTCCACCCACGACCCCAACCGCAAGGAGGACTCTGCTCGGACCCCTACGGGGGCCAGACTCCGACCGCTGCCGAACTTCAGCCAGTAGATCTACGCTCCCAGGCCACAATCACGGCCACGATCCTGCTCCACTTCCTGCGGCGGATTTCGCGCAGCTCCATCACTCCCTGACAGGCCGCAGTAACGGTCGCAACACTGCTCTGCTCCCTACGACGGATCCCACGCGGCTCCATTACTACCTGGCAGGCCACGATAAACGGTCACGATCCTGCTCCACCTCCTGCAATGGATACCGCATGATTCTCCCATCCGCTGCCAAGACGCGACAGCACACGCCGCCCCACTTCCCGCGGCAGATTCCACGTGGCATGCCCCAGTGATGGCCACGGGTCTACTCCACTACTCTTCGCAGCAAATTCCGCCTGACCCTAGGCAGCCCACTACCAGGCGGTTACAAACATCGCCATCAATCCGTTACCTCCTCCGCCTATAAAAAGGGAGACCCAGATACGTTATTCTATAAGCTCATTTCTTATCTCAAAACTCTGCTAAATTCTCCGTTCAAGCGCTCCATTCTTGTTGAGGCAGAGAACTGACTTGAGCGTCGGAGGGTCTTGTCGGAGCAACCCCACCTCCGGTTTAGACTTCCCTTGCAGGTCCCGACGGCGACCGCGACTTCTCCGACTCCAGCTTTTCCAGTGCAAGCAAATTTTTGCACCAACAGGATTGGCGCTAGAGGAAGGGCAGCATCTTCGCAATACCCTTGTTCTTAAAGGAGCGCTCAACGGATCCACTTCCGGCCATCTTCTCCGGCACCCACTCCTCCTTCCTTCATCTAATGCCTTCTTGCGAGGCCTCTGCACAATTATCTTCGGCTATGGTCGCCGATGAGGAGTGGCCGGATGACCGGCCTCTGCCAGATTCCGTCAATGCCATCTCAGGGAAATCCCGACGGGGGACAACCAACATACCAGCTGCATCCCCCAAGAGGCAAAAAGTTGAAGAACCCATAATCTTTACCGAAGAAGACGCCCAGGGAGTCCAATTCCCTCATAACGATGCGGTCGTGGTTTCCTTGAATATAGCAAACTACGACGTCCGTCGCATTCTCGTCGACAACGAAAGTTCGGCCGACATCTTGTTCTACGATGCCTTTTCAAGAATGTCCACTCTTGGCGGTCATCTGAGATCGATTTGCTTCCCCTTGATAGGGTTTACCGGTGACGCCGTTCCGACGGAGGGAATGATAGCTTTGACTGTGACCGCGGGTCAGTATCCAAAGCAGTCTAGGGCTCTGATGAATTTCTTGGTGGTAAAGGCGCCATCCGCCTACAATGCAATCCTTGGCCGACCCGGCCTTAATGCTCTTCGAGCTGTCGTATCGACCTACCATTTGAAACTGAAGTTCCCCACCAGCCAGGGGATTTGAGAGGTCCGGGGAGACCAAGCCCTAGCTAGACATTGCTACAGCATCGCCTTGCAAAGAAGCGATCAATCGAACCCCTGTCCTGTCGATGGATTGGATGCTCGCGATGACCTCACTGAAGAGAGGGGCGGCTCAATCGAAGATCTAGTACCGATCCCTTTGAATGATGGGAACGCGGATCATGTGGTGCTAATTGGTTCCAACCTGGGGGAGGAGGTGCGGACGCATCTTATTGATTTTCTACGAAGAAATGCGGACGTTTTCGCTTGAGTTCCAGCTGACATGCCGGGGATTGACACGAAAGTCATGGAGCATCATCTGGCTGTCGACCCAAAGCATCGACCGACAAAAGAAAAAATTCGAAGTCATGCCCCAGAAAGGTAGAAGGCGATAGCCGAGGAAGTGGATAAGCTTCTCAAGGCTAGATTCATTAAGGAAGTCAATTATCCTGATTGGATTTCCAATGTTGTCTTGGTCAAGAAAGCAAACGGCAAGTGGAGGATGTGTATAGACTTCAAAAAGCTGAATAAGGCTTGTCCAAAGGACAGCTACCCCCTTCCCAGAATTGACCAACTGGTGGATGCTACTTCAGGCCATGAGCTCCTCACTTTTATGGATGCGTTCTCCGGCTATAATCAAATTAGAATGGCATCGGAAGATGAAGAAAAGACAGCTTTCATTACTAATCACGGCCTTTACTGCTACAGGGTCATGCCATTCGGCCTCAAGAATGCGGGCGCAACCTACCAACGGCTGGTGAACAAAATTTTCAAAGAGCAGATCGGCCGAAACATGGAGGTCTACGTGGACGATATGCTTGTAAAAAGCAGGTCTTCCAGGAATCATATCGTCGACCTTGAGAAAACCTTTGACGCTCTTCGAAAGTATAGAATGAAGCTGAACCCAACTAAATGCGCTTTTGGGGTAACCTCAGGAAAGTTCCTGGGCTTCATGGTATCAGGGCGCGGGATTGAGGCCAATCCAGAGAAAATTCACGCCATCCAAGAGATGACCGCCCCAAAGTCGATCAAGGAGGTTCAGTGCCTCACAGGGAGGATAGCGGCTCTTAATCGCTTTGTCGCGAGGTCAGCCGAACGATGCTTGCCCTTCTTTCAAACCCTCAAGCAGCCGAAGAACTTCTGTTGGACCTCTGAATGCCAACAGGCGTTTGAAGAATTAAAAAGCTACCTTAGCTCACCCCCGTTGCTGGCGAAGCCTGAACCTGGGGAGGAACTATTTTTGTACCTGGCAGTCTCTCCCACGGCCCTCATGGCCATCCTTGTCAAAGAAGAAACGAAAATCCAGCGACCAGTCTACTACATTAGCCACGTGTTGAGGGACATCGAGATCAGGTACACCAAATTAGAAAAACTGACCTACGCCTTGTTGATTGCAGCTCGGAGACTCCGACCCTACTTTCAAGGGCACACCGTGACGCTACTCACTGATCAACCGATCAAGACGATTTTGCATCGGGCCGACACCTCCGAAAGAATGGCAAAATGGGCGATTGAGCTCACAGAATTCGACATCAACTACAGACCTAGACCAACAATAAAGGCCCAAATATTGGCAGATTTCATGGTAGAGTGCACTATCCCAGAGGAGGCCGAACCTGAGCAAGGCGAAGTTGACGACCTGAAGTCTTACCCGAACTCCCCCAACAAAGAGGCCAATCCCTCCGATTGCTTTTGGACCCTCTATGTGGACGGATCTTCCAACATGGCAGGCGCGGGTGCAGGCCTGATCTTGGTCAGCCCGGAGGGAGTCATCGCGGAGTACGCTCTGCATTTTGAGTTTCCCGCAACAAACAATGGAGCAGAATATGAAGCTCTGATCGCAGGATTAAGGATCGCCAAAGAGCTGGGAATAGGTCAACTCTGGGTACACAGCGACTCCCAACTAGTGGTGGGACAGGTCAGCGGGAGTTTCGAAGCGCGGGAGGACAGTATGACCAGATACCTTGAGAAGGTAAAGGAGCTCACCCCCGCCTTCAGCAACTTCAGCATTAAACAGATTCCAAGGCTGGAGAATACCAGAGCCAATCTTCTCTCCAAACTGGCGACATCGGCTCCGGCCGAATTACCCAAAGGCGTCCTCTTTAAAGTTCTAAAACACCCGAGTACAGAAGAATCGCGGCCCGTAATGGAGATCGACCACGAGCCCAGCTGGGTTGACCCGCTGATAATCTATCTCAGAGATGGAGTCCTCCCCCAGGATGCGAAAGAAGCTCGAAAACTCCGAAATCAAGCCTCGAGATACCTCCTTTATGAGGATAAACTGTACAAGAGATCATACTCCTTGCCCCTCTTAAAATGCCTCCGACCCTCAGAAGCTGACTACGCCTTATGGAAAGTACACGAGGGAGTTTGTGGAAACCATTTGGGAGCCAGGTCTTTATCCCACAAGCTACTCCGCCAAGGATATTACTGGCCAACGATGCATCATAATTCGATTGAATATGTCAAAAAGTGTGATCGATGCCAGAGATACGCCAACGTCCAGAGACAGCCCGCCACCGAGCTCACACCTTTGAGTGCCCCATGGCCTTTTGCACAATGGGGGATGGACATCCTTGGCCCCTTTCCCATGACGTCTGGACAAAGGAAATTTCTCCTTGTAGCGATCGACTACTTCACCAAATGGGTTGAAGCCGAACCACTAGCGAAAATCACAGAAGCGAAAGTGCAAGATTTCATCTGGAAATCCATCGTTTGTAGGTTTGGTTTGCCTAGAACCCTAATCACTGACAATGGGCGGCAATTCGCGGGAGCTAGATTCGCCAAATTCTGTGAAGATCTAAACATCTCCCACAACTTCACGTCAGTAGCCCATCCTCAGGCGAATGGCGAAGCCGAGGTGACTAACAGAATCCTTTTGTAGGGGATCAAGACAAGGCTTGAAAAAGCAAAAGGAACTTGGGTGGACGAGCTTTATCATGTGCTATGGGCGTATCGAACTACCCAGAGGTTACCTACGGGGGAAACCCCCTTCGCTTTAGCCTTCAGAATGGAAGCCGTCATCCCGATCGAGCTTAAACTCCCGTCGGCACGAGTCGTGGCATTCGATGAACACCAAAATTCATAAAATCTTAGAGCCAACCTCGACCTGCTGGAAGAAAGATGGGAGATCGCTCAGGTTCGAATGGCAGCCTACAGACAGAAAGTTGCTCGATATTACAACGCCCAGGTCAAGAACAAAGCCTTTAAAGCAGGAGATCTAGTGCTTCGACGAGCTGCTGTCTCGCAACCTCAGGACCGGGGGAAACTCGCCCCAAACTGGGAGGGACCTTATGAAGTCAAAGAAGTAGTCTGGCCTGGAACTTATTATCTCAAGGAGCTCGGAGGAGCCGACCTCCCGCGGCCGTGGAGCTTAGAAAACTTACGTATGTACTACCAGTGACTTCGTTTTAATCGAAAACCGCATATCCATATGTCTTTGGACAATTCAAACAAACTATATCAAAAACAAAAGGGCAACCTCATAAAGTCGAAGGCCCGGTTCTATTTAGACCGGATGGGGGGAGAGGCCTTACAACGCCCATTTGTGCCCCCACAGCCCTGTTAGGGACAGGAGGAGAACCTCGCCCTAACTTGAGCAAAGTCGAAGGCCCGGTTCCATTTATACCGGATGGGGGGAGAGGCCTTACAACGCCCATTTGTGCCCCCACAGCCCTGTTAGGGACAGGAAGAGAACCTCGCCCTAACTTGAGCAAAGTCAAAGGTCCGGTTCCATTTAGACCGGATGGGGGGAGAGGCCTTACAACACCCATTTGTGCCCCCACAGCCCTGTTAGGGACAGGAGGAGAACCTCGCCCTAACTTGAGCAAAGTCGAAGGCCCGGTTCCATTTAGATCGGATGGGGGGAGAGGCCTTACAACGCCCATTTGTGCCCCCACAGCCCTGTTAGGGATAGGAGGAGAACCTCATCCTAACTTGAGCAAAGTCGAAGGCCCGGTTCCATTTAGACCGGATGGGGGGAGAGGCCTTACAACACCCATTTGTGCCCCCACAGCCCTGTTAGGGACAGGAGGAGAACCTCGCCCTAACTTGAGCAAAGTCGAAGGCCCGGTTCCATTTAGACCGGATGGGGGGAGAGGCCTTACAACGCCCATTTGTGCCCCCACAGCCCTATTAGGGACAGGAGGAAAACCTCGCCCTAACTTGAGCAAAGTCAAAGGCCCGATCCTTTTAGACCGGATGGGGGGAGAGGCCTTACAACGCCCATATGTGCCGCCACAGCCCCGTTAGGGACAGGAGGAGAACCTCGTCCTAACTTGAGCAAAGTCGAAGGCCCGATCCTTTTAGACCGGATGGGGGGAGAGGCCTTACAACGCCCATATGTGCCCCTACAGCCCCGTTAGGGACAGGAGGAGAACCTCGCCCTAACTTGAGCAAAGTCGAAGGCCCGGTCCTTTTAGACCGGATGGGGGGAAGGCCCTGCAACGCCCATATGCGCTAAGCCCCGCCCGGACTCCTACGGGAGTCGGGCTCCATCGCCGACATGAACTACAGGACAACCCCGCCCAGACTCCTACAGGAGTCGGTCTCCGCTGACAACAGCAACTGCCGATAAACCTTGTCCGGACTCCTATGGGAGTCGAACTTTGCCTATGACTTTGATTGCGGGAAGACTTCGCCCTGACTCCTACGGGAGCCAGGCTCTGTCCACGACGCCAAGGAAGGCTCCGCCCAGACTCCTACGAGAGTCGGGCTCCGCCCGCAACTCCAACATCAAGAGGGATTCTCCTTTCGGACTCCCATGGGAGCCAAACTTATCCTCGACTTCAGTGGAGAAAAAACTCCAAGCAATAAAGGAAGGTAATGGATCGCAACAGTGATGATTGGAAAACAAACAGCGCCCGAGGGCAACTGAAGCTTGGATCCCCGAATTCAAGCCCTTGGAGGGACCCCGGGCCCGAGTGGCCCCAAGCGAACCTGCAGCCATTGACAGAAAAATGACAACCGGGTATCTTTGAACGGCGTAAAAGTCAAAAAGGAGCTCGGCAGATAACAACCCCGCATAAATAAAAGAAGTCGTCGATGACCTTAGGACGACGTAAAAAAAAAAAAAAAAAAAAAAAAGAAGAAGAAAAAAGAGAAGAAAAGGAGGAAGAAAGAAGAAAGAAAAATGAAGAAGCTCGACAAACAACTATTCGATGCAAGATGCATACAAGGTAGCAAAATCTCCTTTTCATTTAACAAGATATACGTTACAAGACCCGATGGGTCAAGAAAAAAAGATATACAAGCCTCACGAACATGGTTCGGGAAGGATATACCGGAGGCCGCTCCCAGCTGCAAACTCCTCTCCCCGTCTCTGACCTTCTCAGCCGCATTCTCCAGTGTGTGTAACGAACCTATCGGCTCTCGCCTTGCCTCGCTTCGCTCCATCTCCGAAGTCCCAACCTTAGGGGGAAAAGGGTGGGATAGATTCCCGGGGGCGATAAGGGCAACGGCAGCAGTGACGAAGACCTGTTTCAAGAAGAGCCAGAGTCACCTTGGAAGCAGCGGTGACGCTAGACATATGCTCCATCTCCGAATGCTCCACGACAGCTGCCACCCAAAATGCTCCGACAAGGTCGGCATGCGCTACTTCCACCATCCCCGCAACAGATTTTGCTGCCCCACCGTCGACGCCGACCGCTTCTGGTCCCTCAGCCCCGACAGCATCAAGGATCCCGCCACAACTTGTGACGACAGCTCTGCCCTCTTGATCGGTATCACCCCGCCTTGCTACTCCGAAATTCTCGGGCAGGATAACTTTACCGGCGGCCCCCGTTATTAAACCCCTGTTGTTGAAGGAATTATTTCTTGAGCCCCCTTTAAAACGACGGAGATCCTCACTGGCCGTCGTTCTCCTCCTCGCCTTCCTCCAAGCCCTAGACATCCCTTCAAGAATGGACTCCGGGGTAGAGGACATGGTGTGGGAACCCTTAGAGAAGAATTGGGGAGCTGAAGAAGGCAAGGACTAGTGCGAGGGAAGTAGCTGAGCAGCTAGGCTCTCAGGCGAAAGAAAGGTATCATCCTATGAACAGGATGAAGCCACGAAAGGAGATTAGGGGGTTTAAATAGCCGACAGATCCTAGCGCAGTTATGGCGGCGGGTGTTCCTGGGCCAACTGGTGCGTGCCATGTGTCCCGCATGTCTCCCTCACCACTATCGAGGGTTGACCATCCACAAATTTCCATAGCACGATGCTTGGGATCGCATTCTGACGGGGGTTCCGAAAAGACTCTTCAGGTAACCTTCACCGAAAAACGAGCTCTGACGTGCGCACGTTTAATGCCCAAAATATCTGGGGGCAGCAGTGCGTGGGATTCGAGGGGACAGCTTCGGCTGTACCCATCTCTCTGTACTTCCTTCGTTCGAAATTCAAACTCGAAAGTAGGGGGACTGGTGTTGGGTATAAAATACCCACAACCGAAGTCCTCAATAGAATCAACGATTCCGCCCACGATGCCGACCTCAAAGGAAGACTCCACCCGGACTCCTACGGGAGCCGGGCTTCATCCTCGACTCCAATGGCTGCAAGACAGACTTCGTCCGGACTCCTACGGGAGCCGGACTCCGCCGACAACTCCGACCACAAGTTGACTCCGCCCAGACTCCTATGGGAGCCGGACTTTGCCTTTAACTTTAATTGCAAGAAGACTCTGCCCGGACTCCTACGGGAGCTGGGCTTCATCCTCGACTCCAACGGCTGCAAGACAGACTTCGTCCGGACTCCTACAGGAGCCGGACTCCGTCGACAACTCCGACCTCAAGTTGACTCCGCCCGGACTCCTACGGGAGTCGGGCTCCATCCTCAACATCAACTGCTGGTAAGCCCCGTCCGGACTCCTACGGGAGCCGGACTTCGCCTTTAACTTTGATTGCAGGAAGACTCCGCCCGGACTCCTACGGGAGTCGGGCTTCGTCCTCGACTCCAACGGCTGCAGACAGACTTCGTCCGGACTCCTACGGGAGCCGGACTCCGCCGACAACTCCGACCTCAAGTTGACTCCGCCCGGACTCCTACGGGAGCCGGGCTCCGTCCTCAACATCAACTGCTGGTAAGCTCCGTCCGGACTCCTACGGGAGCCAGACTTCGCCTTTAACTTTGATTGCAGGAAGACTCCACCCGGACTCCTACGGGAGCCGGACTTCGTCCTCGACTCCAACGACTGCAGACAGACTTCGACCGGACTCCTACGGGAGTCGGACTCCGCCGACAACTCCGACCTCAAGTTAACTCCGCCCGGACTCCTACAGGAGCTGGGCTCCGTCCTCAACATCAACTGCTGGTAAGCCTCGTCCGGACTCCTACGGGAGCCGGACTTGGCCTTTAACCTTGATTGCAGGAAGACTCCGCCCGGACTCCTACGGGAGCCGGGCTTCATCCCCAACTTCGACGGCTACAGACAGACTGCGTCCGGACTCCGTCCGGACTCCTACGGGAGCTGGGCTCCATCCTCAACCTCGCTGTCGGTAAGCCTTGTCCGGACTCCTACGGGAGCCAGACTTTGCCTCTGATTTTGATTGCAGGGGATTCCACCCGGACTCCCACGGGAGCCGGGCTCCACCCACGACCCCAACCGCAAGGAGGACTCTGCTCGGACCCCTACGGGGGCCAGACTCCGACCGCTGTCGAACTTCAGCCAGTAGATCTGCGCTCCCAGGCCACAATCACGGCCATGATCCTGCTCCACTTTCTGCGGTGGATTCCGCGCAGCTCCATCACTCCCTGACAGGCCGCAGTAACGGTCACAACACTGCTCCGCTCCCTACGACGGATCCCACACGGCTCCATTACTACCTGGCAGGCCACGATAAACGGCCACGATCCTGCTCCACCTCCTGCAATGGATACCGCACGATTCTCCCATCCGCTGCCAAGACGCGACAGCACACGCCGCCCCACTTCCCACGGCAGATTCCACGTGGCACGCCCCAGTGATGGCCACGGGTCTACTCCACTACTCTTCACAGCAAATTCCGCCTGACCCTGGGCAGCCCACTACCAGGCGGTTACAAACGTCACCATCAATCCGTTACCTCCTCTGCCTATAAAAAGGGAGACCCAGATACGTTATTCTATAAGCTCATTTCTTATCTCAAAACTCTGCTAAATTCTCCGTTCGAGCGCTCCATTCTTGTTGAGGCAGAGAACTGACTTGAGCATCGGAGGGTCTTGCCGGAGCAACCCCACCTCCGGTTTAGACTTCCCTTGCAGGTCCCGGCGGCGACCGCGACTTCTCCGACTCCAGCTTTTCCGGCGCAAGCGGATTTTTGCACCAACAATCTCTATCATAGAGATCTGATGTATGGATCCAGGAAGAAAAGGAGAGGATAACACTTGTTCTTCATCTTCTTCATGTTCTTCTTAGATCAGCCAACAAAAGGTGTCTTCGTGAGCTAGCACACTCAGAGAGATCGATCAGCACAAGGGCTTCGTGTGGATATCCGTAGAGGCCGGATGCGTGTGCGGCTACTGAGCATCATAAAAAATCAACTACCATAGATTTCAAATATGGTGATCTGCTATCCGTGCTCAGATATCAAGTTTTGAACTCAATTTATAATTTAGATATGATCTAATTTGATATAGATGTGATCTATGTTTGTTGAATTTTATATTTCAGATTTACATACATGCATATAGTTCATGTCGTAAATCCTGTATGGTAGTTTTAGATTTAATCTATATTTGTATTATAGATTAAATTATTTAATCTATACATGTTCTACTATAAAATTTTAAAAATGTATGCACAAAACCATCAGGCTTCCCTTCAAAAACAATTGCACACTACATTTCTACCCATCACCAGCAATCACATCTCATCCTGAGGTTGACATTATAATATCACATTTCACATATGTTGGCTAGTCTAAATACCCTTCAATTAGACTCGGTTGATCATCTTGATTCAATTTCATCACTCAACTAGTCACAATCGTGCTCTAGCCTATGGCAAGCCAAAATATCTTAGCCCATGACCGATATACTATTTCATACATGGCTGACTAGTCCACATGCTCTACTTTTCCTATACTTATAGTTATGCAAATTATTATTTTTACTTTCTAATATTAGACTAATTACAACCATGCTCAAGTCTGTGGTAGGCTAAACATAACGCTGTGCCCCAGCTCGAGGCTGACCCAGCACACACACCATATTTTTTGCATGGCTAAATAGTCCAAACCTCTTCCATGCCCCATCCATATTATTGAAATCATAATTTGATTTTTGGTGTTAGATTAGTTATAGCCATGCTTTAGCCCATGGTAGGTCAAAAATAATGCCTCATCCCTGTCTGAGACTGATCCAATATATACACTATGTTTCTTGCATGATTGACTAATTATATGCCAACCACACGCCATCAATTATATTAAATCATAATTTTTCTTACTTTTCATAATATCTATCATTAGGTAATATTTAATCATAAACTATTCAGCATCAATTTATCAATGCACAATATACATACCAATATATACAAAATATGCAACCATTATACAAATACACAAATATATAATTTTTCATAAACATATGATTGATCATTTTCCTTATCTCTATCGATGATTTACTCAAATATAGCAATCGATAAAGTTCTTAACCTACAAACTTGAAAACAATATATTCCCCTTGATATCTTGTATAGGCAGTCGCACCTCTATATGAACATGTCAAACATAAAAATCATAGATGATTGGGGATGATGAAAAATTATGATAAATGACCCTACACTACAAGTTCAAGCCCCTCCCAAGATCAACTGGTCAATCAAGTGTCTTGGACATCTAAATCCTCTATTGGTCCATCGAATTTTCATAGAGAGAAACCCATTAAGAGATAGAAAATTATATAGAGAAAAACTCATAGATAGAGAAAGTGGAGAGAGAAAATAACTAAAGAGATGTAAGAGAAAGAAACTCTCTCTCTCTTTTTTCTATTTTATTCTATTTTTTTCCTTCTTTTCTTCCTCCCGTCTCATTTTTCTTCTCCTCTTCTTGGAAAAACGAGGGTGGATGGCCTTAGAGCCGACACCCCGCACCTCGTCCAACCCTAAAAAAGGGTCCCTAGTGGTGGTGGTGACCTATCCCCACCCCAACGACTACACTGCCCCCATAGCCCAAGCATAGTAAGTTCGATGACGATCGTAGGTGCGGTGGAAGAAGGAAAAGGAGACATAAAATGGGGATGCCCTATTTTTTTCATCCAGCATCTTATTGGTCAAAACCCTAGCAATGATGACCCCATTACCGATCAAGAGAAAAGAAAAGGACCTTGGCCTTACCTCGGCTTCGATGAGGTTAAATGACCAGCACATCGAAAAACTCCTAAAGATCTTCCATGAAAAATCAAGGAAAAACTAAAGGATTTCTCATCAGCGATGGAAAGGGTTTTAGTGCAAAGTGGATAGGAGGGGGAGGGGACCTTTTATAGATCAAGAATCCTAGGGTTTGACTGCCTAGGACCCCTTTTTCTAGTCAGAAATGGAGAAGAGGAAGACTCATGACCTTCCCCTACCTCACATTTATAGCACGTGAGGTTTTAAATGTTTTTTCAAGTACTTTAAAAAATTCATGCAAATTATTTTAAAAAATCTTGGGAACGGGCCCTTACAATCACATCAAGATTAGATTCTCCAAATAAATTAAATGCTAAAACAACATAATATAACTTATCTATATTACTCAAAATATACCTCCATATATTAATTATTTTGCCTCAATAACATTCTTCCTAAAACTAGGCTTGGTGTATTTAACCCAAATTTTAACAATGCAAACCTTCTATGCATATCCTAAGAAAAGTTTGAAGAACCTCAATTTATATCTGCAAAAATAAAATCAGACATTATAAAGTGATTCTTTGGATATCTAGTACCAATAATTATTTTGAGTTATTCAATCAAAATCTTAATTCTACCCCACTCTCACTAACCTAGGTTCCTATGATCTTAAATCTGACTTTGATACCACTTAATCTATCATGCCTCGACCATATGGCCCGAGTCGAGTGCATTAGAGATGTTCGCACATCCTTAGAGTTTGAACCCATAGGATATGCAAAGCCCATCTTGTCATTCATATACATTTACATCATTCCGAACTTAGACAATGGTAGATAAGCAACAATCGACTTGACATAATTATTCCAAAAGAATCTATAACCTTAAAATTTTACATATAAATATCCAAATAATTTATTTAAAGAAAACTCATTTAATTTTTTCTATATCCTAGGCTCTTTATAGCTCAATTCCAAGCTCTGAATATTTCACTGCATCTAAAAAAAAGATATAATGAGCTTTACGAGCCCAGAAGTTACCAGAATTTCTAGTTCAATTAAATATTTGGTACATGAAATATAAATTTTTAGATTGCATGATTTGTTATAAAAACATGTCAATGAATACATGAAACATATCATACTTATCAACATAGATTTCAAAATATAAATTTGGCTAAAATAAATTTTTCAAGACAACCAAGGGTCAACCATCGACTCTCACTCTCTTAGTTTCCTTAACTATGGCCACGATCGGCCTGTGGCTAGCTCTGAAAGAGACTAGATGCTAAATACAGTATATTATCTATCGATCATGCACCAGTAATCATCCTCCTAGAGGCCCGAAAAGAAACTAGCTCTAATATCATATGAAGAAATATGCTTTCATCAGCATGTGCCAGTGATCAGTCTCATCAAACAATGAAAAAAAAAAACTAGCACCTGGCTACAACATACTGTCTACTAGTATGCACCACTAATCGCCCCACCAGAGGCCTGAAAGGAGATTAGATTATGAATCCATATGATCATAGTGTTGGTGAACATAGACGATTTTATGCATGTATTTCAAAATTTTTTTGAATAAATTATAGTAAAAAAAAAATAAATTAATCAAATTAATCTAACATGCATATGATTTAATCATCAAATCAATCTACTTTAGGATCTATGACATGATAGGTTACATATAAAATCTGAAATAATCACATGATAAAATCTGTATGCATGGATGTAAGCAGTAGATCACATCTACTTCTAATCTAAGTTCAGAACTCGATACCTGAGCATGGGTCGATGATCACTGCTATTGAGAGATATGGTAAAGATAATTCTTGCTGGTTGCTCGTAGTCGCACATGCATCTAGCATCTATGAAAAGTTCACTCGAAGCCCCGATCTAATCGATCTTCTTAGGAGTACTAGCTCGCCTGAAGACCTTTTTCTTGGATGATCTAGATCTTTTCTTTAAATTTTTAAAATTTTTTCAGAGATTGAAGATGAACTTTTGGAGGATATGAAGAGGTGAAAGAAAGATAGAGAAGAAAATAATTTTTTTCTTTTTTTTTTCTCTCTCCTAAAGGAAGAAACCTTAGAAAATAGCCTTTGCGCTAACCCAAAGAGAGAGGACTCTCCTCCTCTTTTGCATGCCATGGAACCACACCCCAGGACTTCTCACCATGAAAGCCCTTTTCTCTGGCCTCTTACATGCATAAAAGAGAAGAACAAACCCCTTTTTATTGGCATGTAATAGGTTGGGTGAAGAGTCCAAGAGATCTTGGACTCTTCCAAGAGATGTCACACCTTCTCCCAATTCCAAACCAAAATATGTCCAAAAAAATATGGGATGCCCCTTCTCATATTTTTTTATGATAAATCAGTTCACCAACTAATTTTTTATAAAAAATATTCTCAAAATATTGGACACATAAGGAGAAAAAAATAAGTTGGTGGCAAGGTCTTAAAGATAATATCAAACATTATCTATATGGTATCCTATTTCCAATCAAATTTGAACATACCATTTAAAACTTGATCCTATCCAAATTTAGATGTGAGATAAAAAAGAAAAAAGATTCTTTGGCATGAAAAAATCTCATGCAAAAACTATTTGTGCATGGAGAAAGATGTCATCAAAAATTATGGCACAAGGGGAGGAAGAGTCCAATACAATATGGACTCTTGGTTCCTTATTTGAATTCAAACCAAATAATATCTGATTTAGCCCAAATAAAATAGATAAAATTTAATCTATTTAAGTTTATAAATTTTTAATTAAATTTTAATCAAATTAAAAATTGATTGAATCAAAGTCCTGATCAAATCAGGGATAATTCTTCCTTAGCGATTAGGTCATCTCATAACCTAATTGGGTCAAACTTAATTGAATCTAATTCAATTAGATTTTATCAAATCCTCTTTGCTCAATCAAATTGAACTAATCAATAATCTAATTTCTAATTAATCTTTCATTAATTCACTAACACTTGGTGAATAAATTTATTGTAACTTTTGTATAAGATTAATCATCAATCAAATTGACGATTAAGCCCTTGAACGATTCTCAATCGTTGAACAATCACATGATCAGTCAGAAACTTCTTTTAAGTGTGACCCCATAGGTTCAAACCTAAGTCAGTAGTATAAAAATAATTTTTAAATCAATCAACATAACCATCTAGCAATGGTGACCCGATGTCCGGATAGATCGAATGATGGTGAAGCAACATTCAAGAACCTATTGGTGTATGGTTATCGTATAATTCATCCTTTTAACCCTAATACTCGAGGATGATCTAGTATTTAACTATTAATCCTAGATAAGTCATTCATATTATATTTTAATCTTTCAAATCCATCATATGGATTACTCGAGCTCAGATTTTACTAAATTGAAATACATTGATACATTAACTCCTACTAATTCGGAAGGATCAATCCCATCTTGACTCACACACCGACTTGACAAGTACTTAACTGCACCCAAAAACCTTCCATTACTGAATTAAAAACTCTATTAGTTGGTATCAAAGTACAATGAGTTGCTTGTAAATCATCATGGTGATCTCAGGTCAGAGGGATACTTATACTCATACCCTTCACGAGTTATCTTTGACAGCAGAGTGCTCCGTAGTTGGTCACATTTAGTGATGATGTATTCTTATATCTCACCTATATGCCATATCAGTATCTCCATACCATTTGATTGTGAGGACAACCAATGCATATAGCACACAATGATCTACACTTGATATTGCTATCATCCTAGTAATAGTGTATCATTTAGTCGCGAATCAATTTAAGGACTATGCGATAAATCCTCTTTTATTGATCAAAGTAGTCTTAAAGACTTTATCACAATACAAGAGTTTATTAGAAAATATAATCTTGTGATGAAAAAGATAAAATAACTTTTATTATTTATCAATTCATATACATTTATAATTAGCACAATCATCAAATGATTGGCTTTAGGACATATTTTCCAACAACTCCCACTTGGACTAAAGTCAATCAGTATAGTATCATATACGCATCTTCGATTTATCATCTCAGAACTCCTAGATATCGAGGTTTTAGTAAATGAGTTAGTCAAAAAAAATTTTCGTCGATCTTCTAAAGATTGACGTCACCTTAACAGATTTTTCGAATAAGGTGGTAGCGATGTAAAATTCCTAGTAAGCTAATAAGACTTCGACTCTTTGGCATGAGCTATGGTTCTAATGCTATACAATATAGTAGAACCATCATCGGAGGGTGCCACTCCTAGCTTGTCAGTCAACCTGTATAATCATATAGCTTTCTTGCATGCATCGGATGCTGTAATGCATTCAATGTCGCAATTTGAATTTGGCTATAATTTTCTGCTTGAAACTTTTCCAGCAAATTACTCTATTATTTAGGGTAAGAATTTATTCTGACATGTTCTTATTATTATTATATCTAATTAAAAATTAGAGTCATACTCTACAAGTTTTTAAGTCACTCTCCATAATCGAGTTATCGAACCTTAGTATTTCTCAAATACTTAAGGATGATCTTCCAGTGATTCTCACCCTAATCTTGCAAGTATCCACTTACTATCCTAGTAAGTATACCATATCCAGTCTCATACATGATATGCATGATAGAACAAATTCTACTCATAAACACTCTATGTACATTGGATTGAGAAAACCCAAGCAGCCTCTTAGATCTATCTCTATAGATCTTCATCCCTAGGATGAGAGGTGCCTTTTCCTAAGTCCTTTATAGAGAACTATGATAATAACGAAACCTTTATTTCCTGTAATATAAGGAATGTTATTCCTGATTAAAAAAATTTCATTCACATATAAAATAAAAAATACACTCATAGAACTATTAACCCATTTGTATTTACAAGATTCTTCTTCATTCTCAATGAAGCCATGCATTTTGATCACTTATCAAAATGCACGTTCCAACTTCAAAATATTTAGCATTGCCATAGGAGAAAATATCTCATTATGGTCAATACCATAATGTCGATGATATCTTTAGGCAACCAAATGAGCTTTGTAGGTCTCCACTTTCTTGTCTGTGCTCTTTAATCCTATTGAAGATCCACTTACACCCTATGGGCTTTACCTTTTTGAGTGAATCATGAGTGTCCGTACACCATTGACCTTCATGGACTTTATTTCAGACTCTATGATTCCAAGCTATTAATCAAAGTCAGACCTCCGCATGGCATCCATGTAGGTGATCAAATTCTTGTTGCTCTCATCGAGTTCAATAGGATCACGTCTCGAAACTAGAAATCAAAGTATCTATCTGACAGACACGGTACTCTATCGGATCTCCTTAATGATGCCACTACAACAGATTTCGGGTTTGATCTAATCAAATTTGATTTTATGGGTTCACTAGATTGTGTTGATTCTTCTACCTATCGAACTTCATAAGTTCCACATCAAAGATATCAGTTCCTTCACTAAAATACTCTTTTTTTCAAAAGAATATCGAACAACTCTTATTCTTTAGCAAGGTAGAAGTAATATCTCCTAGATTCTTTAGGCTTATCCTACAAAATAATATATATAAGATCAGGATCCAAGCTAATCGATCTACAAATGCTTGACATAAACTGAACACTCTCAAAACCTAAGGTAAGAAAGTATCGACTTACGTCTAATCCATATCTCATATGGATCTTTGTGACTGATTAATTCAGAATTCAGTTTAGAACATGATAAGCAGTCTCAAGAGCATAACCCTAAAAGAAGACTGGCAAATTTATAAACCCCATCATGGATCGAACTATATCTAACAAAGTCGATACCAATAAGAGAGAATCTAATTCTCTTCTAGATATATCAAAAATTCACCTGAAATGCATTCTCCTCTTTGGTCTGACCGAAGAGTTTCAATGCTCTTTCAAATTTATTTTTCTACCTTATTAAGAAATTATTTGAATATTTTAAATAATCTAAATTTATGACAAACATGTTCATAGATCCAATACATCAGATGTATCAGACTCAGAATATTTTTGGCTCGTTCACCTTTTTCAGCAAAAGATGACTTGGTCATCTTACTAAGAAGATAGAATTGATAGGTTGACAATGATTCATAATCATTGACTTCGAAAATTATCATCTGTTGATCCTATTTTTATTTATATGATTGAGCTTAAATTACCAAAGATAGGCTTCCATGACATTATCTACTCTAAAGAGTTTGTTTAATTGTTGTGTACCCTACACTAACAGACTATGTAAATATCATTTTTTAGTTATCCACATGATTTTGACATCATTCGTAATGATATCATATAAATCATTAGACAATAGTGATAGTCACTAAAATGATATTATTAGAATTGAAAATAGGCTCAATGATTCATAAAACCAGGATTGGAACATAACTTTCATCTCCAATGTTCAGAAATCTCTTGTGGTTATCAATCTTTCTACTAACCTAAAGTCGTTGCAACAATTTGCATGAACTTTCAATATTCAATACTGAGGTAGTAGTATCATAGACAGAAAAATCATAAAGTATTATCATATAAGTACCTTGTCCAGCAATCCTTACTGATTTCTCTTCTTTTGCCTGTTTGGATCAAGGGACTCTATCAGACTAGATTAATCTTAGACTCTCTTGTCAGTTCGGGCTCTTCAGCCTAAGCACGACTCTTTAGCACCTTCTTTTTCTTTCTCAAATGATTGTTGCCCCACTGAAGACACATCTTCAGAGGTGCAAAAGAATTTCTTCAATATTTGAAGGATTTTCTCTCACTGAGCATCATCGAATTTACAACTAAATTTGTGTTCTTTACTGTTCTCAAAAAAAAAAATACCACATGGTGATATGATCATTTGGTTACTTCTGATAAGTGCCTTTGATCGCATCATGTGCGTTAGATGTGAGAACATCGGGTGCTGGATCCATAATCATATTTAGGATCCATTCATGCTCTAGAACTATTTGCAACTTCTGATACCATCTATCGAAGTTGGGTCTTATAAATAAGTCACTGTCAAATAGTGAATGGAGCAATGGATATCTAACCATAACTGAAAAGAAAATACAAGACCTCAATGTTTATGAATTGATTAAGGCTAAAGACTTGGACTTTAGTCTAAAGATTCTCCCATTATTTTATTCGAATTGGTAGCCTCTACCTCTAATCTGAAGAATTACTTTAATCCCTTAGCAGGTACTAGAATTCACACAGATTGCATACAGGCTCGAGGATGGCTCGATCAATCCAAATGCACCTATGGATAGGTTCTCAACCAATTATTTTACCAAATAATTTTTAATAGTTAATTTAGCCTCAGATTTTATTTCAGTAGGTGATGGACCTCTATTGAAAGTTTCAGTTAGGTCAAACCATTAACATGAACCTACTCAGTGATTCTAACTAATGAATGATCAGGTCCAAGGATAGCTCGATCAACCCAACCATCATCAGATAGTACAACAGAGTCATCATATGATGAATGATAATTCCATCATTCAGAGAGAACACCAAATGGATAGCGCCTGCAATGTCATCAGATATAATGGACCCATTACTATTCACCTTAATAAGAGGCTATGATCCAATTATTCCCATAACTAGCTCATTTTATAAATTTAATAATTTAAATATTTAATTAATTTAGAAAAGAGAGAAGAAGAGATCAATCAGTAGATCACAATTCTCCCACTAACTTCACCAAGTCACTTAATCAGATTAAGATTATGCTGATCGAAATGGCACCTAGATCAGTCACACTGATCAACCTTAATGGCATAGGTCAATTCAAATTACTTGGCAGTCTAATCAAGATATAATCCATCAAATTAGCCAAGTGAGATCGATGGGAGGGTCTGCTAAGCTTGCCTTAGACACCATCGAAATGACCAGGTAAGTCGCTCCCAATTAAAAACCATCGGTCGAAATGCCAAACTTATCTTAGACATCAATTGGTTAATTAATTTCTGTTGGGTATAAAATAACTCCAGCCAAAGTTCGTAAGAGGTCAACCCTCCCAAGACTCTTCCAGCTTCCGACCTTGTGTGGCATCTTTCTGATCTCCCTCGATTGTCCGAGCTTCCACAGTACCATTTGGACTCCTCCAGCAGTCGACCTTCCACGGTGTCCTCCAGATTCCTCCAACGGACGAACTCCTATCGTATCCTCCGGACTTCTCCAATAATGAGCTCCTTCAGTCATCTACTGGACTGCTCCAAATGCTCTCTGAGCTTTATTATCAGTCGATTTTCTACAGTGATCGACTACTCTCCGAATCTCTTCCAGACTTCCTCCTGTCACGATCGACTATACTCCGAGCTTCTTTCGAACTTCATCAATGTCCGAGCTTCTCCAGCAGTCAGATTTCTACTCTGAACTTCTATTGCAAGTAGACTACATTCGAGCTTCTATAGTAAGCGGTCTACTCCGAACTTCTATTGCAAGTAGACTTCATCCGAGCTTCTATAATAAGCGGTCTCCATCCGGGCTTCCACGGCAACCGATCTCTATCCGAACTTCTACGGCAACCAGTCTCCATCCGAGCTTCTACGATAAGCGATCTCCATCCAGACTTCTACGGCAATCGATCTCCATCCGAGCCTCTACAGTAAGCGGCCTTCTTCCGAACTCCTACAAGAACCGGACTCCGTCCGAACTTCTACAGCGGTTAGATTTCGGACGAACTTTTACAATGAACGGACTCCAGCAGTCGGATTTCTATAGTGACCGACTGTCTCCGATGTCTTTCGTACCTCTCCAGCCATCAACCTTCAACAGCGCCAGCCGACCTTCCACAGTGTCCTCCAGACTCCTCCAGCAGATGACTTTCGTCTGCAGCATCGATGCCTAAGGCACCCAACAATAGTTAACCCGTCAGCAACCTCAAAAATATCTGAGCTTCTCTTAGATTGCTGAGACAGAGAGCTATTTCGCTCCACCAGACATCCCAACCGAGCTTCAACTGTCCGCAACAAACTCCACGTGGCCCCACCACTCTCTGGCAAGTTGCGACAACAGACACCACTACTCTCCGTAATAAACTCCACGTGGCCCCACCACTCTCTAGCAAGTCGCGACAATGGACACCACTACTCTCCGTAACAAACTCCACATGGCCCTGAACGGCCCACTACCAGGCAGTTACGGACATCACTGTCAATCGATTATGCTCTCCCATCTATAAAAGAGACCCCCAGATACGTTCTTCTCTAAGCTCTAAATGCTATCTCGAAACTCTGCTAAAATTTTATTCGAGTGCTCTATTTCTGTTGAGGCAGAGTACTGACTTGAGCATTGGAGGGTCTTGCCGGAGCACCCCCAACTTCGGTTTAGACTTTCCTTGTAGGTTCCGACGGTGGCCGCGATCACCTTGACTCCAGCTTCTCCGGCATCGGTGAAATTCTGCACCAACAGAATTGGCACTAGAGGAAGGGTGTGTGTCTTCACAGGACCATTGTTCTTAAAGGAGTATTCAACGAGATTATCTCCGATCATCTTCTTCGACATCTTCTTCTTCTTCTCCTACCAGATCTCTGCCTGATGCCTCCCCGAAAGGCATCCATCAGGCGATCTATAGCCTCCATGGTCAGATCTCAATGAGATCCGCAAGCTCCGGCCTTGTCTCCAGTTTCTCAGGCTTCTTCTCCTCTGGCAATAGCAGTCAGTATGAAGTAGTTCAACCTGCTGGTTCAGCAGGTCAGGGGCCTCACCGAAGTGGTGCAGGCCATGCAACAGCAGCAGCAGCAGCCGCAGACATCTGTGTGGCTGGAAAGAGCATCGTTGGAGTTCCAAAATCTGGTGATCAGGTGGCCCACTTGGGTCAGTCGCCCTGTATTCCCCAAAAAGGGGAAGCAGAGGGCGGAGAGCCCTCTGTCTAATCACAATTCCACCTCCGGAGGGTCCCTACCTCCGTTCTGCCAAAAGATCCTCGAGACTCATGATCGAGAGGATCTCTTGGATCAAAGGTTCCAAGAGATGAACCGATGGATCGAAGAGCTCCACCATGCTCCACCTGCTTACGGTGAGGATATTTGTACTGATCCTCCTTTTTCTCAAATGATTATGTAGGAACCGATCCCATCGAACTTCAAGCTCCCCCAATTTGAGAGCTACGATGGGACTTCGGATTCGGTTGACCACCTAGAGGCCTTCCAAACAATGATGCTGCTCCATGGCGCGCCAGACGCCATCCTATGCCGAGCTTTCTCATCTACCTTGAAGGGAGCAGCAAGAAATTGATACTCGGCATTGAAGTCGGGCACTATCTTCTCCTTTGATCAAATGAGCCACCAGTTTGTGGCTCATTTCGTCAGCAGCCGACATCCCCAGAGAAGTTCGGAGTCCCTCATCAACATCAAGCAAAAAAAGGGAGAATCCATCCGAACTTATATCAACCATTTTAACGCCGCCGCATTGGAGGTCCGAAACTTGGACCAATCAGTTGCAATGGCCGTCCTGAAGAGCAGTCTCCAAAAGAATGATCTTTTATTTTCTCTGAAAAAGAAGTATCCCAAGGACTTCATTGATTTGCTGGCTCGGGCCGAAGGATATGCCCGAGCAGAGGAAGCTTTCAAGCTGAAGGATAAGGAGGCCATGAAGGAGCGGCAGGTGGGTGACTCCAGCAAACCCGTAGCTGAAAAAGGGTCAAGTGAAGCTCGGCCACGTTCTCGAACTCCTCTCAGACACAAGCGTATCCGAACTCTCCAAGCTCATAGGCAGAGAAGCCCAGACCACAGAGTTCGGTGGAGCTCTCCCCTAGAAAGATTCTACAGCTATGTCCCTCTCAATGCTCCAAAAACTCAAGTGCTGATGGAGGTCAGGGAGCAGCTGCCAAGGCCGGAAAGGATGCACACACACTCTGGAAAGCGTAACCCTAACAAGTTCTGCCTCTATCATCGTGACCATGGCCATGACACGGAAGAGTGTATTCAGCTCCGAGACGAGATCGAGGAGCTCATCAGACGAGGTCGGCTCGACAGATTCATCCGATGTTGGCCTGAAGGTAGGAAAGATCGGTCGAGGGCTCTACCACAACCAGAGCCGCCAAGGAGGAAAGAACAGCCTGAAGATCGGCCTCCAACAGGAATCATCAACACCATCTCTAGAGGAGCCCGACGGGGAGCGGCCAGTGGATCGGTCGGACCGCCCAAGCAACAGAGGACTGAAGAATCTATAACTTTTACTAAAGAAGATGCCCTGAGGATTCAATTCCTCCATAATGATGCGATCATAGTTTCTTTAAATATTGCTGACTATGATGTATGCCATATTCTTATTGATAATGGAAGCTCGGCTGATATTTTATTTTATGATGCTTTCTCAAAAATATCCATTCCGGATGATCGATTAGGGCCGATAAGCTCCCCGTTGGTAGGGTTCACTGGTGATGCTATGCCAGTGGAAGGAGTAATAACTTTGATCGTAGTTGCAGGTCAGTGCCTGAAACAATCTAGAGTGCAAGTAGATTTTCTGGTAGTAAGGGTGCCGTCTGCCTACAATGCAATACTCGGCCGACCTGGCTTCAATGCCCTCCGAGCTGTGGTATCGACCTACCATTTGAAATTAAATTTTTTTACTAGCCAAGGGGTCAGAGAGGTCAGAGGAGATCAAGTCCTGGCAAGATACTGCTATAACATAGCCTTACAAAGAAATGGTCAGTCTGACCCCTGTTCGGTTGATGGATTAGACACCCGCGATGACCTTGCTGAAGAACGGGGTGAGCCAATTGAAGATCTTGTCTCAATTTCTTTGAACGATGGGAATGAGGAGCATGTGGTGAAGATCGGCTCCAACTTGAGAGAAGAGGTACGGACATGGCTCATCAATTTTCTACAAAAAAATATGGATGTTTTTGCTTGGGTTCCGATGGACATGCCGAGGATTGATGCGGAAGTCATGTAACACCGTCTAGCTGTTGATCCCAAACATCGACCGATGAAGAAAAAAATCTGAGGTCATGCACCAAAAAGGCAGAAAGCAATAGCTGAGGAAGTTGATAAACTTCTGAAAGCCAGGTTCATCAGAGAAGTCAACTACCCGAACTGGGTCTCCAATGTGGTTCTCGTTAAGAAGGCGAACGACAAGTGGAGGATGTGTATAGACTTCAAAAAGCTGAACAAAGCCTGCTCGAAGGACAGTTACCCTCTGTCCAGAATTGATCAATTAGTGGATGCAACCTCAGACCACAAGCTTCTCACTTTCATGGATGTATTTTTCGACTACAATCAAATCAGGATGGCACCAGAGGATGAAGAAAAAACTACTTTTATCATTAATCGTGGTCTTTATTGTTACAGGATCATGCCTTTTGGCCTCAAAAATGTAAGGATGACCTATCAATGACTGGTGAACAAGATCTTCAAAGAGCAGATCGGCCACAATATGGAGGTCTACATGGACGATATGCTTGTAAAAAGCAAATCCTCAATGAACCACGTCGCCGACCTTAAGGAGACCTTTAGTGCCCTCCGAAAATACAAGATGAAGTTGAACCCAGCCAAGTGCGCTTTGGAGTAACCTCAGGAAAATTCTTGGGCTTTATGGTATCGGGGCACGGGATCGAAGCAAATCCAAAAAAGATTCGTGCCATCCAGAAAATGACCACCCCGAAGTCAATAAAGGAATTTCAGTGCCTTACTGGGAGAGTAGCAGCTCTGAATCGCTTCGTCTCAAGGTCGGCCGAATAGTGCCTACCTTTTTTTCAAACTCTCAAGCAGCCAAAAAACTTCTGTTGGACCACTGAATATCAGCAAGCATTCAAAGAATTAAAGAACTACCTTGGCTCACCTCCGCTATTGGTAAAGCTCAAACCCAGAGAGGAGTTGTTCCTGTACCTAGCGGTCTCCCCTGTGGCTCTCGCAATAGTTCTGGTTAAGGAAGAAGCAAAAATTCAACGGTCGATCTACTACATAAGTCGAGTATTAAGAGACGTCAAAATCAGGTATACTAAGTTAGAGAAACTAACTTACGCCTTGTTGATTGCAGCTCGAAGGCTCCGACCTTACTTTCAAAGGCACACCATAACACCGCTTACCGACCAGCCGATTAAGACAGTTCTGCATCGAGCGGATGCTTCCGGAAGGATAGCGAAATGGACAGTCGAGCTCACAAAATTCGATATCAACTATCGACCTCAACCGATGATAAAAGCCCAAATATTAGCAGACTTCATAGTGGAATGCACTATCTCAGAAGAAGCCGAACTTGAACGAGGTGAAGCTGACAACCCCGAGCTCCAACCGAACTCCCCTGAGGAAAGAATGGATCTTCCTGATGGTTTTTGGGCCCTCTATGTGGACGGTTCCTCCAACATGTCAGGCACGGGTGCGGGCCTGATCTTGGTCAATCCGAAAGAAATTATCATGGAGCACATGCTGCACTTCAAATTTCCTGCGATAAATAATGGAGCAAAATATGAAGCTCCAATTGCAGGACTGAGGATCGCCAAAGAATTAGAAGTAAACTGGCTCCAAGTCTACAGTGACTCCCAATTGGTGGTGGGACAAGTCAGCGGAAGCTATGAAGCTCGGGAGGATAGTATGGCTAAGTATCTTGAAAAGATAAAAGAGATCACCTCTGCCTTTGGCAGCTTTGGCATTAAGCAGATTTCAAAAGCAGAAAATATCAGGGCCGATCTTCTCTCCAAGTTGGCTACACTGGCTCCAACTGAACTACCCAAGGAAGTCTTCTTCGAAGTTCTGAAGTGTCCAAGTATGGAAGAACCACAGCTTGTAATGGAGATCAGCCATGAACCAAGCTGGATTGACCCACTGGTTGCATACCTCAAAGACGGGGTTCTTCCTCATGATGCAAAAAAAGCTTGAAAGCTCAGAAATCAGGCCTCCCGATATATCCTTTATGACGGTAAGCTGTACAAGAGGTCGTACTCTTTGCCTCTCCTGAAATGTCTCCGACCTTCTGAAGCCGACTTTACCTTGTGGGAGGTACATAAAGGAATCTGCGGAAGTCACCTGGGGGCCAGATCTTTATCCCACAAACTGCTCTGACAAGGTTATTACTAGCCTACAATATACCACGACTCCATTGAATATGTCAAAAAGTATGATCGGTGTCAGAGATATGCGAATATCTAAAGATAGCCCGCCTCCAAACTTACACCCTTGAGTGCCCCATGGTCGTTTGCACAATGGGAGATGGATATCCTTGGACCTTTTCCCATGGCATCCGGGCAGTGAAAGTTCCTCCTGGTGGCAAATGACTACTTCACCAAGTGGGTCGAAGCCGAACCCTTGGCAAAAATCACAGAAGCTAAAGTGCAGGACTTCGTCTGGAAGTCAATCATCTGTAGGTTTGGCTTACCCAGAACTCTCATTACTGATAATGGGCGATAATTTGCTGGAGCAAGATTTGCTGAATTTTGTGAGGACTTAAACATCTCCCATAACTTCACGTCAGTAGCCCATCCGCAGGCAAACGGCGAAGCCGAGGTGACTAACAGAAATCTATTGCAAGGAATCAAGGCGAGACTTGAAAAAGCAAAGGAAACTTGGGCAGACAAGCTTTATCATGTATTATGGGCATACCAAACTACCCAAAGACTGTCCACGGGGGAGACCCCCTTTGCCTTAGCCTTCGAAATAAATGCCGTTATCCCAATTGAACTCAAGCTTCCGTCGGTGCGAGTCATGGCATTCAACGAGCAGCGCAACTCACAGGATCTCAAGGCCAACTTCAACTTGTTAGAAGAAAAGTGGGGGACAGCTTAAGTTCAGATGGCAGCCTACAAGCAGAAAGCAGTCCGCTACTATAACTCCTGGGTCAAGAGCAAAGCCTTCAGAGCGGGGGACTTAGTACTTCGGCGAGCCACTGTTTCACAACCTTAAACCAAGGAAAACTTGCCCCTAACTGGGAAGGCCCGTATGAAGTCAGGGAGGTAGTCCAACTCGGAACATACTATCTAAAAGAGCTCGGAGGAGCAGACCTTTCGCGATCATGAAATTCAAAAAATCTACAAATATATTATCGATAACTTTGCTTTAAATAAAAGTTTCATATTCACATATCTTTTCTTTTGGCATGAGCTTATAACGATAGAGAGTAGCTCCTTCAGACAATCAAAATTAAGCGTGTCAGGAACAAGAGGAGAACCTCATCCCAACACAAACGAAGGCCCGATTATTTAGAGATCGGATGGGGGCAGAGGCCCTTGCAACGGCCCTTATGTGCCCCTACAGCCATGTTAGGAATAGGAGGAGAACCTCATCCTAACATGAGCAAGGTTGAAGGTCCGATTATTTAGAGATCGGATGGGGGGAGAGGCCCTTGCAACGGCCCTTATGCACCCCCACAACCATGTTAGAAACAGGAGGAGAACCTCATCCTAACATGAGCAAAGTCGAAGATCCGATTATTTAGAGACCGGATGGGGGAGAGGCCCTCGCAACAGCCCTTATGCACCCCCACAGCCATATTAAGAACCAGAGGAGAATCTCATCCTAACATGAGCAAAGTCGAAGGCCTGGTTATTTAGAGACCGGATGGGAAGAGAGGCCCTCGCAATGGCCCTTATGCGCCCCCATAGTCATGTTAGGAATAGGAGGAGAACCTCGTCCTAACATGAGCAAAGTTGAAGATTCGGTTATTAAGAGACTGGATGGGGGGAGAGGCCCTCGCAATGGCCCTTATGCGCCCCCACAGTCCTGTTAGGAACAGGAGAAAAATTTCATCCTAACATGAGCTAAAATTGACTATGTCGGGAATAGGAGGAGAACCTCATCCTGACACAAACGAAGACCTGATCGTTCAAGATCGGATGAGGAAAAAAGCCTCCTCAGCGGCTCCTCCACACCCCTACAACCCCATTAGGAGTGGAGGGAAAACCCTCACCCAAACATAAAAAAAAGGAGGGGGAAAAAAGGAGAAAGCGACGAGCTATGCTAGAGATAAGGGAGAAACGAACTACATCTAAGACACGAGGGATCTCATCTCAACGAGGAAGAAAACTCTTATCAAAAATCTTCAGTCTCTAAGGGGGAACCTAACACTAGCAGGAGAAAATAGACTTTCTCAAAGTAATGAGAAGTTCGGGCCTCAAGCTCGAACACCGAAAGAAAGCGTCAAACTCAAATAGCCTCGAAAAGGCCTTCGGTCATAAACAAAAAAGGTGAATCAACACGGCGATGATCAAGAACCTTCGAACAATGTCGACATCGAACAAGATAAAAGACAAGAGAAGTTTGGTAAATGATAACTCAGAGCAAGAATAGACAAGGTAATAAGAAAATTTCATTTCATTTCATTAGTAAAGAATGCATTACAAAAGCCTTTGAAGGCCAAAAAAAAAGAAACAACAAGAAAAGAAAAGAATACATGGAACAAAAGGTAAAAGAAGCTCTAAGGAAGCTCGGCTTCTTCTAACTTCGAACTCTCGGTTTCAGCCATTATCAGGGATTGCTTTAAGTTCTCAACTTCTTCTTCCAGTTCCTTCTTTCTTAACAGCATCTCCCAATACATTTGGTGAAACCGCCGACTTTTGCCCTCTGATTCTCGAAGCCTCTTCCTCAGAACTTTGGACTCCGCTTCGGCATCATTGACTGCTTGCTGCTCATAGGCCAGCTAAATTTTCAGCCACTGTAGTTCGGCCTTCTCCTACCCAAGGGCCACAGACAGTTCTTTCATGGTTCCCCTTAAGGAGCGGAGCTCATCGGAGCCTTGAACCGAAACGGCCTGGGCTCTCTCGGATAACTGCTTCTGAAGGCGAGCAACCTCGTCGGTCGCCATCTTGAGCCTCTTTCTGTAGTTATCTACTTACCCATACCAGCTGACTCGATAGGCGTTGTAATTCACCTCGGCATCCTATAGCTACTTCTGGAGGTCGGAAAATTTCTTCGACCAATCCCGATCATGGTCGGCTTGAGTTGTAAGCCAGGATGAGCTCCCTTCCAATTGGCCGATCTTCTCCCGTGCGGTCGTCAACTCGACCTCGAGGGAGCTGATCTTGGAAACTTGAGTCCAAGATCGATCGCTGGTATGTTTCTGGAGTTCCTCAAGCTTCTTCACAAAGTTAGCCTTCTTTCGGGTGTAGTCCATGAAGCCCTTTTTGTGGAGGTCCGGAAGGCGAGTAACCTCCACGGTGGCTTTCGAATGGCTCTTCCTCAGCTTGTGAAGTTCGTCATCCATCTTCTTTGATTTCTTCGTTAGGTGATGCACTTTCCTTCTCAGATCTCGGATCATGGACTTCAGAGGAATCTCCTGCGGTAGGGGAAGAGCTTCAACAGGGCACTATTGTCGGGAAACAAGAGCGTCACAACGCAAATCATAGCAAAAAAAAAAAAAGGAGAGAAAGGAGCTCTCTGTAAAGAGGAATTCGATTCCATTGATTGAATAATTCTTAAGTACAAGAGAAAGAGAAAAAGTCGCAAAGGAAAAGTATAAAATTAGAGGTTTCGGACCTCTGGAGCAGAAGTGGAGGAGCTCGATGCCCCCGGAAGGTTGGTCACGACAGCCACGACAGTCGAAGAGGTCCCGACTAGAGGAAGACCGACAGCGGCTTCGGAAAGTCGGGCTTCATCGTCAGATGCTTCATCCAGGAAGCCGAGGTCGAGTTTGAAAAACTTCCCGACCACCTTCTCCTGGCAAAGCTCGAAGCCTTTGATGAAGGCGGCCTGGCCGAACTGGATGTTCAAATCCCTCATCTCGGAGGTCTTGAACTCCTCCACTGCTTGGGCCCGTGCCTCCGAGACTAGGGTCGGGATCTGCTCCTTCAGCTTGGAGACCTCGGCCTCTGCCTTCTTTCTTTCCTCCTCCAGGGCGGCCTTCAGATCTGTCGAGGTTTGTTCCTCTTTCTACGGTGCCTCTTGGAGACTCGCGACTTCAGTGACCTTCTCCTTGAGATGGACAGCTTCAGCCTGGTGATCTTCCTCCGCTTGGGCTGCTTTCTTCTTGGCATTATTCATCGCCTTGATGTTGGCGATGAGCTGGTGTCTAATCTGCATGAACAGCCAGAAAGTCAATATGAAAGCTAAGGGATAAGCTAAGTAAAGAAGCGAAAGGAAGAAAAAAGTAAATCGGCCTACCTCAAGAAAAGATCCCAGAGAGTCCCAAACCCGCTGTTCAGGATCGACGTGGATAATCCTATGGACGATCTCGGACAGGATGCACCCGTCGATCAATCTTTTTATTAAATTCCTATTGTTGAAGGGATTCTCCCTCGGATCCTCTTCAGAGCCATTGGCCCCCCTCAGTGGTAGCCCTGCTACTGCAGATCTTGCGGGCCAACGTCTTCTTCCTTCTCCTCCTTTCGGCCCCCGGTGCCTCCTCGAGACGAGACTCTGGAGCGGGAACCTCGGCCGGAGGGCTTCTTGAAGAAGCTCGGGGGACTACGGGTTCGACGTTAGAGGGGGCATCAACAGCAATGGCCACCTAGGCAGGCACGGTCGAGCTTGTCTCTTCTACCCTAGCCCTCTTCGTTGACCCCGAAGTTGCGGTGCCTTTCCTCTTGTGGGCCTTGAGACCCTTGGCTAGCATCCGAGCCGCGTCTGCGTCCATATCTGCAATGAAAGAAGATCGGCACAGCTTAGAAATAGAATAAGAGAAAGAGGAAGCAGCGAATGACTCAAAAAAAAAATACTGATAGGGTTGAGAGGGCTCAAGCCGTCATTAAATAAGAGTTGCTCCTTCAGAAGGTCAGAGAGGAGAGGAGCTGGATAAGCCTTAAGTTTATTGGAGGCTTCAAGGTCGTCCCTTCTCAGGCTAGAAGCCCGACGGCCAGAGTCCCTCAGGGAGCCCCAGGGGGGCAACCCTAGCATCAAGGTCGGGCATCGGATGTAGAAGTACCTCTCCTTTCAGTTGTGGATAGAAGAGGGGGCACCTTTCAGCAACTCCTTTCTACCAAATTAGGGGGAGAAGTACCATCAGTCCTTCGTCGAAGGGTGACGCTTGAAGGTATAGAAATTCTTAAACAAGAAAAGAGTTGGCCGGACTTCAGCTAAACAACAGAGGGAAAGAAATCCTATCAGAAACCTAAAGGAGTTCGATGCTACAGAAACTAGAAAAATGTTTAAAAAATAAAAAAATGCAATAATAAAAGATGAAAGTGGCAGTCAAAGTCCGATGCGGAAAGCTTCCTGGTATAAGCAGAAGCGACCAGGGAGAGGGGCGCTAGCCCGATCGATTGGCCCAAGAAGCTCAAGCTCGTACTCTGAAAGAATTCCGTACTGAATCCTAATCAGTGAGAGTTCGTCCGAAGTCAGAGAGCTGGGAATGGTGTCTGGTACAAAGATCGAATGAGGTCCATCTACAGAACTAGGATTTTGGGAGGTTGGTGTTGGGAATAGTGTTCCAAAGCCAATCATCAGTCTATTGACGGTTGTACTCATTTTTGTATATGTACATAAATTATGAATTAATAAAATTTATTTTGGTATTTTTCATCATAAAATGTTTCATCCTCTAATGAACTCCTATGTTGTGGTGAAGTCCTTAGGACTATTTAGACTCGACAAAGGAGGATTTGTCGTTTAGTCCTTAAATCTATTCGCGATCAAACGATACGTTGTTACCAAGGATGACAACATTTATCAAGCATAGGTCGTTGTGTGCCATATAGGTTGGTTGTTCTCTTAACCAATGAGTGTGGAGACACTGGTATGGCATACAGGTGAGATGTAAGGGTACATCTGCACTGAACATGACCGACTCCGGAGCTATTTCTGCTGTCAAGATTTGCTCCGATGGAATATGGGTATAAATATCCCTCCGACCTGAGACCACCATGGTGACTTGCAAGCAACTCACTGCACTTAGGCACTGGACTACCTGAATTTCTAATTCAGTGACGGAAGGCTGCTGGGTGTAGTCAAGTACTTGACTTGTCGGTGCATGTGTCGAGATGGGATTGACCACTCTAGTTTAGGAGCTGTGTACAGTCGTGTTTCAATTTAGCAAAATCTTGGCCAGGGTAGTCCTTGTGAGGAGTCACAGGACTGTTTGAGTTGAGCACGATTCGGATGATCTAATCAGGGTTGACAGTTTAACCCTGAGTCATCCTAAACACAGGGGTCAAAAGGATGAATTATACAGTAACCATATTCATGTAGGTTCTGAGTGTTGCGATTGCGACTATTCGACCTATCCGAACGTCGGGTACTATTGCTAGATGGTCACTCCTGTGCTACCAGCTTAGGTTCGAACCTGCTGGGTCACACACATTAGAGGTTTCTATCTGATCTGATAGCTGATATAGAATCCTACATGTTTGGAATTCAGTGATTGAGAATCAAGATTCTCTGATCATGAGTTTCACACATTACGGGTACCGGGGTCAAGACTGCCACTGGTTGGGACTTTTCGATCAGGGTTACATATCGATGAATTCTGATGCTCGATTGCCCATCAGATTTGGACTCAGTATTTATGAGAGATTTAATTAGTGATTTGATCACTAATTAACTCAATTTGATTGAATAATTATTTTTGGATCAAGTTCAATTGAATTGGATTCAGTTGGGTTTGACCCGATTAGGTTAAGAGTTGACCTAATCGTCAAGATGGTTTGGTCCCTGATTTGATCAGGGGTTGGGCTTAATCAATTCTTGATTTGATTAATATTTTATTGAACTTAATTAAGCTTAATTTAGTTGGATTTAAATTAGTTTAATTGGACCTAACTTATTTGGTTCAATTAGGTTGGTTTAAATAATTAAACCACCTTGACCCAATCTCCATGCGCCACCTCACTTCCATTGCACCCATTTGAATTCATGAGAAGGAACTTCTCATAAATTTTTTCCTCACGCCAAGCCCTCTCCATGCCCCACTTTAATGTGTCATATGAATGGATAAGGATGATTGGTTGGCCATTCAAATTCAAAATAAAGTTTGAATTTGAATGGGCAATCAATCTTTGCACCTTATCCCTTTTTTTACGCCCCATTTATTACATGAGAAAAGGTTTCTCATGAAATTACTCCATGCACAATTTAAGCCACACCTCATGCCTTTAGTGGATAAGGGATGAGTTGGTGTTCATTTGAATTCAAAAATTAATTTGAATTCAAATGTGCAATTACTCATCTTTATCCTTTCTTTTGGATAAGACGTTTGACGTGGTTATAAAAGGAAGAGAAGAGTGGGGCGTGCAAGAAGAAGATTTTTGGAGAAAAATTTTGGAGCGTGAGAAGTCTTGTGCGTGAGAAGGAAGTCCATATCCTTCTAAGAGAAAAAGAAAGAAAAGAAAGAAAAGTGGGTGCAAGGTTTCTAGTGAGTTCCCTAGAGTTTTAGCCTGGGGTTCGGGAAGTGAGAAAGTGAGCTACGAGTGTCGTGAGCCCACAAAATCTTAGGAAGATCTTCAACATCCTCTTAAGCATGTCTGTTGATGATCCAGAGCATCCAAAAAATCGATAAACATCGATTGAAGGAGTTCAATCAGCATCGGCTGTCAAAAGGACTCTACAACAAGCTAGCACTCGTGAGGAGTCGATCAGACTGAGAGCTTCGTGTGGATGATCCGCAGAGGCTAGATATATTGTGTGGCTGTGTCGCAACGATCAGACTCTCCCGACAGTGATCAGATTACGGTGATTTAATATCCGCACAAAGGTATTGTGTTCTGAACACATTACAGTAAAGTATTTACTGTTCAAATTTGAATTTCAAATTTAAATGCATGCATGCTATATATCATATTTAGATCCTAGTGTAGGATAAATTTATGTTAATTAATTTGATTAATTAATATTTTTCCACTGTAAAATCATAATTTTAAAAAAGTTTTAAAATTATCATTTTACCCCTGCACTGAATTTTTCTCCACAAATGGTATCAGAGCCAGATTCTTAGATATGATATATATATTTGCATGCGTAGATTAAGTTGTAATCTAAATGTTTAAATTTAAAATTTAAAATTCAAAAAATTTAAATTTTAAATTTTGAAAGTTGTTCGAAATTCAAAATTCAAAATTTTGAAATTCAAAATTTGAAATTTAAATTTTGAAATTTGAAATTCAAAATTCAAAAAATTTGAAATTCAAAATTTGAAATTTGAAAGTTAAAATTTGATTGAAATTTCAAATTTGAAATTCAAAATTTAAAATTCAAAATTTGAAATTTAAAATTTTGAAAATTTGAAATTTAAAATTTGTTTGAAATTTGAAATTCAAAATTTAAAATTTGAAATTCAAAATTTTGAAATTGATATATTTAGATATACTTGATCCAAGTAGCAAGTAATGGAATTTGGTTGGTTGCCATGGCCGTCCGGTCATAGGAGAAAAGTAGGGTTTAAAGGCTCTCTCCTCCCATTCGATGGGGTCTCCTATGGCGGTAGGGGTGTCGCTGCAATTATATCCCATGTAGATGAAGCAGCAAAAGGAATTAAATGTAAAGGTTCAATTATGAAATTTATCATGAATATATTAGATTAGATCTAAAAGAATATTCATGATTTATTTTGATTGAGTTATTTTCTGTTATGTAATTAGCAATAGGATTGCTATTTATGAAATGTGCTGATCTATTTATGAAATGAGTCAACATATTTGGTGAACAGAAAATAAAATCTTTCAAATTTAAAAATTATTTTCGAAATATCAAACCTTGACCCATCAGTCCAAATACTTAATTAAAAGAATTAAGTGTTGTCTAGTAGGTCTAGAATTGTGAATTAAGACCTAAGACAATTGCATAAACTTATGGGTCAATGGGTTAGATGGATTAGGTCTATAATTGGGTTAGACCTAATATTAGCTTAAAGAAATAGACTAAATTAGAGTAATTGGTCAAATCTAATCAAAAGTTGAATTAGATTAGGTCAAGGATACTCTAGACTCAACTCCAATAGTTGTAGTTGAATGGGTCCATGTCTTTAAATAGACCAAGATGGACTAAATTCATGGCTATGCGGTGGAACCCAATTTACTAAGTTGATCAAATTAAAACTAATGAACTGATTGGTGTCTAAGATAAGTTTGGCAGTTTGACCAGTGGTTTTTAAGCAGGAGCTACTCGCAGTGATTCGATCTCTGACGAGTTAATGGCATATCCCCACCACTGATCTCACTTACCTGGCCAACCAGGTGAATTAGATTTTGATTAGATCACTTGGTGATTAGGGCTCACCCATGTGTTGGAGCACGATCCCGGCTCCTCCCACGGACCTTGGGTGCAGCGAAACCGACAACGAATAGATCTGGAGACTTCTGGACACGATCCAAGCCCCTGACGAAATTAGCCTGGTTGCTGTCTTCTTCATCAGCCTTTCGTTCCAGATGAAGAACGCTTTTGAAACCACCTCTAAAAAATTCAAGATCTGGTACCCAACTAGATCAGACCTGGATCGAGGTCCTCCAATTCATCGATCTTGAATCGGGGTGTTCTAGATGGGGAAGAAGATAGATGCAGACAGACCTCGCAGATCTGTCCTACTGTAGCCTTTCTTGTAGATCTATTGATGGAGATCTCACCCGCACCTCAAACGACCTCAGATCAACTCCAGATCTGAGAGAAACTTGTACCAACCTTTTCTCAAGAGATTTTAGATCTTGGACCTAGTGTTTGGATCCCTGCAAGAGGGGGAGAGCAGATCTGGTAGGCGGCTGCAAGGGGGAAGGGTCTAGCGCCTCCCCTTCTTCTCTTTCCTTTTATGGACTGGAGGCAAGAAACCCTAGGGTTTCTTGCTCCTAGGGCATGAAGAATGGCTAGAGAGAGAGGGAGAAGAGAGAGAGAGACTTGAGAGAAAGAGTTGTCTATTCCCTTGGCTTTATCAAATCTATACACAGTACATGTATATATAAACATCGGGTCAAGTGACCCAAACCCAAAACTCCCTTGACCAACTCTATGGGAGATTAGGTTAACCCAAGCCCATGTACACCCATGACTCGACCTAATCTCACATAACCTAGGCCCAAACCTGGCCCATACAGAGTTGGTCCCTTGAGGCCCACATAACTTAGACCTCAAGAACCCGAAAGGCCCACAGCCTTTCAACCTAGGGCCCAACTAGCCCTAGAGCCTCCATGAAGCCCTCAAGAATGATGGACCTTGGCCTTAGCCTTGGTCCCCTGTGTAAGAACCAGATCTAGGGTTTCAGGGTTAGATCTTGAAACTTTTTCAAGATTATACAGCGGAAGACTAAAATAAATCAAAATTTATTTTCTAAAACTAGAGAATTCCTAGATCTAAGATCCTATTACATGATTATTACATAGCATTAAATCAAAAATTAAAATATATAAATATAGCATGAACACATGTTGATCATATCAACATGTTTCTATACCACATCTAATGTGTGTATTAAATAATAGATCAGATCTATTACCTTGCAAGTTAGATGCTCTAACCTCGCTGATCCGGGCTTAAGGATGATGTTGCAAGCCGCACATGCATCCGGCCTCTAGGAGTCATCCACACGAGCCCACGAATCTCGATCAGAAGTCCTGCTTCAGGAAATCAGCACAGTATGCTAGTACTGCGCTGATCCTTCTTTGATGGTTGATCAGGTGCCTCCTTCTTCTTGATTTGGACTCTTCCAAAGATGGAAAGTAGAAGGAGGAGTTTCAGATCTGAGATGCTCTCAGGAAACTCAAGATGGAGGGAGGAAAGATATGAAAACAAAAACCCTAGAAGACGACCCTCTTCTTCTTCACGTTTTTCTCTCTAGACACCCAAACTTGCATCTTTTATATCTCCACGACCCAAAGGTATTTCTCTCTAATTTTTGGATGGCACAAAGGCCTCTCAAATCTCTGACTTTACCTAAAATTTTACAAAGAAATTCATCTTATATAGAGAGATATGATAGAGTCCTTGTCTAGGTCAAACACCTAGTCAAGGCTTATCCAAACATGGCAAGTTAAGGGACGCCCAACTCTTGAGCACCTCCTTCATATTTTCATGCATGGATCACCAGAAAAGGGTGCACAACATATACTCTAAAAGCCACAAAAATTCTAAAAAAAATTTGGATAAATTCGGTGCAAAATTGAAAGAGTTTTGGATTTCTAAAACTCTATCTCATAGAATTCGAAATCCAAACTTATTCCTTTTAGATTTGATCCAAACCACCTTCCATGTAAGAAAGAAGAGAAGAGACCTTTTGTGAACGTGGGAGAGATCTGGGAGAGGGCTTTTGTCACACAAAATAAGTGGAGATTGGCATTGAATTAAGAGAGAGGGCGTGGAGAAGGCTTATGTGGCGCAAGGTGGAATCCTAGTCTTACTAGGATTCTGTCTTATGACTTGTTTTAATTTGATTTTTCAAACCAAATCAAATCAAAATTAGATCAACCTAATTAAAATAGATCTTAACCAAATTAAAAACCTAATTTAATCAGATTAAATTAGATTTAAATCTGATTTAATTTTTTAATCAAATTAGAAATTAGATTGACTCAAGTCCTAGTTGAACTAGGACTAGTTTTTCCTTGCACTTGGCTTATCCAATAAACTAATTGGACTTGATCCAATCAAGCCCAAATCAAATCTAATTAAATTATATTTAATTAAACTTAATCTCAGTCTATTGGCTTAATCAAATTAAGCTAATTAGCAATCAAATTGCTAATCGATCCTCCTGCAACACTTGTACTGGGTTAAATGTCAATCGTATTGATCATTTAACCCTAGAACGATTCTTAATCGTTGATCAACCATCCGATCGGATCATGAACTCTAATGTGTGTGACCTCATAGCTCTGAACCTAAGCCGGTAGCATAAGAATAAATTCCTATACCAATCGAAGTGACCATCTAGCAATGGTACCCGATGACCGGATAGGTCGAATGTGTAGAACAACATCCTTAGAACCCATGTGGATATAGTTTTCATATAATTCATCCCCTTGACCAAAATGATCATAGGACACCCCAGAGTTTAACTGTCAACTCTGATCAGGTTGTCCACATTGTATTTCAAAATATCAAATCCATCTAATGGATTACCCTGGCCAAGGTTTTGCTAAATTGAAATACAGCGACTCATTCTTTTCCAACTCTTGGAGTGGTCAATCCCATCTCGATCACACTCTGACTTCGCAAGTACTTCACTGTATCCAGAAGCCTTCCGTCCCTGAATTAGAAATTCAGTTAATCCAGTACCAAAGCACAGTGAGTTGCTTGCAAGTCACTGAGGCGATCTCAAGTCTAAGGGACACTTATACCTATATCCCATCAGAGACATTCTCGACAGTAGAATGCTCTGGAGTTGGTCACGTTCAATGATGATGTACCCTTACATCTCACCTGTATGCCATACCAGTGTCTCCACACTCTTTGGTTAAGAGGACAACCAACCCATATGGCCTACAGCGACCTATGCTCGATAGAAGTTGTCGTCCTTATTAACAGCCTATCATTTGGTCGTGAACAGTTTTAAGGACTAATCGATAAATCCTCTCTTTATCGAACCTAAATAGTCCTAAGGACTTCATCATAACAACGGAGTTCATTAGAAGATGAAAGCTTATGATGAAAATACCAAATATATTTTATTTATTAACAAATCAATTACAATACTTGGTTGCTCAACCGTCAACAGCTTGACAATTGACTTTTTGGAACACATTTCCCAACAACTCCCACTTGTCCTAAAGCCACTCGGCACAGTATCTAATACCCATCTTTGACTTGTGGTTGTCGAACTCCTTTATTGCCAGGGCTTTAGTGAAGGGGTCGGCTAGGTTCTCCTTTCCGTCGATCTTCTGAAGGTCGACGTCACCTCGATCCATGATCTCTCGGACCAGGTGGAAGTGGTGCAAGATGTGCTTCGTCCACTGATGTGTTTTGGATTCCTTCACCTGAGCTATGGCACCAGTGCTGTCGCAGTAGAGCAGGACTGGACCATCGAGGGAGGGTGCTACTCCGAGCTCGTTGATGAATTTTCTCAGCCACACAGCTTCCTTCGCGGCATCCGATGCTGCGATGTACTCCGCTTCACAAATAGAGTCTGCCACAGTATGCTGCTTGGAACTCTTCTAGCAGATGGCTCCACCATTCAGAGTAAAGATATAACCTGACACACTCCTGCTATCATCATGGTCAGATTGGAAGCTGGAGTCTGTGAACCCCACAAGTTTCAGATCTGACTCGCCATAAACCAACCATTGGTCCTTAGTATTTCTCAAATACTTAAGGATGGCTTTAACCACTTTCCAGTGGTTTTCTCCAGGATCAGATTGGTATCTACTCACTACTCCTAGTGAGTATGCCACATCTGGTCTTGTCATGTCATGGCATACATGATAGATCCCATGGCTGAAGCATATGGGACTCCACTCATACGCTCTCTCTCTTCAGGAGTTGTCGGAAAATCCTTCTTAGAGAGAGAAATTTCTTGGCCTATCGGTAGATAGCCCTTCTTGGAATTCTCCATGCTGAACCTCTTCAGCACAGTGTCTATGTACATGGACTGGGATAACCCAAGCATCCTTTTAGATCTATCCCTATAGATCTTCATCCCTAGGATGTAGGATGCTTCACCCAAGTCCTTCAGGGAGAACTGTGATGACAACCAAACTTTTATTCCCTGTAGTGTGGGGATGTCATTCTCGATTAAGAGAATATCATCCACGTACAAGACAAAAAATACCACAACTGGACCATTTGCCCATTTATAGATGCAGGGCTCTTCTCCATTCTTAATGAAGTCATACGTTTTGATCACCTTATCAAAATGCATGTTCCAACTCCGAGAAGCTTGCTTCAGTCCATAAATGGATCTCTGAAGCTTGCACACCTTGGACTCATCTGTGGATGTAAACCCCTTAGGTTGTATCATATACACCTCTTCAGTCAGCTCTCCATTCAAGAAAGCTGTCTTTACATCCATCTGCTAGATCTCATAATCCAGATGGGCAGCTATTGCAAGCATTATCCGAATGGATTTGAGCATTGCCATAGGGGAAAATGTCTCGTCATAGTCAATACCATAACGTTGACGATACCCCTTGGCGACCAGACGGGCTTTATAGGTCTCCACCTTTCCGTCTACGCCCCTCTTCCTTTTGAAGACCCATTTACACCCAATGGGTTTAACCCCTTCAGGTGGATCAACCAATGTCCATACATCGTTGACCTTCATGGACTCCATTTTGAATTTCATGGCTTCAAGCCATTTCTCGAAATCAAATCTCTGCATTGCATCCATATAGGTGATCGGATCTTCATTATTCTCATCAAGTTCGATGGGATCACCATCCCGGACCAAGAAACCGTAGTGTCTGTCCGGTTGATGCGGTACTCTATCAGATCGCCTTAATGGTGCAGGTACATTGGGCTCCAGATATGATCTAATCATATCAGACTCAGGTTCAGCTATTGGTGTCGGTCCTTCTACCTGTTGAACTTCATCAAGTTCAATCTTAGAGGCAACGGTTCCTTCATCAAGGAACTCTTTTTCTAAAAAGATTGCCTTAAGGCTGACGAACACCTTTTGTTCATCAGTATGGTAGAAAAAATATCCTTTTGTCTCTTTGGGGTACCCTATGAATGAGCATTTGTCAGACCTAGGTCCAAGTTTGTCTATGACTAATCGTTTGACATAGGCCGGGCACCCTCAGACCCTAAGGTGTGAAAGTGCTGGCTTACGTCCCGTCCATATCTCATATGAAGTCTTAATTACAGACTTACTTGGAACCCTATTTAACAGATAATAGGCCGATTCGAGTGCATATCCCCAGAAGGATATCGGCAAGCTAGCAAAACCCATCATGGATCGGACCATGTCTAATAGAGTCCGATTCCTCCTTTCAGACACACCATTATGCTGTGGTGTTCCTGGAGGAGTCCATTGGGAGAGAATCACATTCTCTCCTAGATATGTGAGAAATTCACTAGAAAGGTATTCTCCTCCTCGATCAGATCGAAGAGTTTTAATACTATTCCCAGTTTATTTTTCTACTTCACTTCGGAATCGTTTGAATATTTCAAATGAATCCGACTTATGTTTCATCAGATAGACATATCCATATCGGGATAGGTCATCCGTGAAAGTTATGAAGTAGAAATATCCACCTCTAGCACTGGTACTCATGGGCCCACATACATCAGTATGTACTAGGCCCAAGAGCTCAGTAGCTCTCTCACCTTTTCCAGTAAAAGGTGACTTGGTCATTTTACCAAGAAGACAGAACTCACAGGTTGGAAGTGATTCACAATCACTAACTTCGAGGATTCCCTCTTGAGTCAACCTGTTTATTCTGTTCTTGTTTATATGACCTAGCCTACAGTGCCATAAGTAGATATCTGACACACTATCTAATCTAGGGTGCTTGCCAGTTGAATAGACTACATTAACAGGTTGTGCTAACATATACACACCATTGTTCAAATGTCCACAAAAAATAGTAACACCATTCTCAATGATATTACAAATTTATTTCTTTATTGAAATTTCATAATCATTTTTGACCAGAAGACCTACAGAAATGACATTTAAAAAGAAACTGGGACAGAAATGACAATCATTAAGAACAATGATATGGGATTCAAATACAAGTTTCAAGATTCCTAATGCTAGAACTGGAACTGGTCTTCCATCTCCAACGTTCAGGAACCTCTCGCCTTGCTCGAATCTCCTACTGACCTGCAACCCCTGCAATGAATTGCAAATATGGTGAGGGCTACCGGTATCCAATACCCAGTCAGTTATATCACAAATAGAGAAATTGCAAGGAGTTATCATATAAATACCTTGCCCAGCAACAACTTGCTGCTTTCTCTGCCTGTTCGGGTCTAGGGAGGCAATGTACTGGGGACAGTTCCTCTTCCAGTGCCTCCGCTTCTTGCAAAAGAAGCATTCAGTTTGACTCTTATCGGGTTTGATCTTTTTGGTCTGACACTGCACAGATGTCCCAGCCTGAACTTGCACCTTCTTCACTTTCTTCTTCTTGTTCTTCTTCCCTTTCTTAAAGGGTCGAGAACCAGAAGATGAACCTCCCACTAAGTTCACCGACTCCTTATGGAGTTGGTGATCTTTCTCAAAGTTCTGAAGTAACCCCAGTAATCCATGGTAGTTTACTTCAGGCTTTGTCATTCTATAATGAGTGAGGAATGGGAGATAAGACTTGGACAGCGAGTTCAGTATTGCATCTTTCCCAAGCTGCTCATGCAAGAAAAAGTCGAGCTTGCTCAATCGTTCCATCAGCTCGATCATGTACAATACATGATCAGTGACAGAGGTACCATCCCATATTTTGGCATTGAAGATGGTACAACTAGTCTTGTGCCTCTCCACGTCATCGGGTGTGCCAAAGGCATCCTCCAACACTTGAAGCATGTCCTTTGGCTGAGCCATCTCGAATCTGCGACTGAACTCGTCGCTTATAGTAGCCAGCATGATACAGCGCACCGTGGTCCGGTCATTGAGCCACTTCTGGTAAGTATCTCTGACTGTTCCACGTGCATTGACAGCTGGCTCCTCAGGTGCAGGATCCATTATCACATATAGGATCCGTTCATGCTCCAGAACTATCTTCAACTTTCGGTACCAGCTACCGAAGTTGGGTCCCACCAACTTATCATTGTCCAACAATGATCGGAGCGAAAGGAAAGTGGCCATATTTACACAAAGGAGAACCATAACCTAATTAGTAATTGATTCATTAAACCTAAAGATTTGGACTTTAATCAAAAGATTTCTCCCACTATTTTATTCGAATTGGTAGCCTCTACCTCCAACTCGAAGAATTACCCTAATTCCTTAGCGGGTACTAGAATCCACTTAGACTGCACACAAGCCCAACTTTGGTTGGTCAACCCATATACATCTAAGGGTAGGTTCATAACCAATTGTTTCTCTAAACAATTTCTAGTAATTTTAATTTTGCCCCAGAAACCTAATCAGTAGGCTTTGGCCTCCACTGTAAGGATCCAGTTAGGTCCAACCATTAACATGATCATACTTGGTGTATCTAACCAACGAATGATTAAGCCCAACTTTGGTGGGCTCACCTAACCACCATTAGAGAGACACTTCCAAGTCGTCATATGACGAGTGATAATTCCATTAGTCAACAAGCACCAGGCCTTTGGGTCTGCAATGATTATTGAGTTAATGGACTCATTATCAAACACCTTAATGGGAGGCTATGACTCAGTTATCTCCATAACTTTATCATTTTAAGGACCTAATAATTTTAGAGGATTTAAATAATATAGAGGATGAAGTCAGATGAACCAGCTTATCATGATCCTCCCACTGGCTTCACCAAGTCAGCTTAAGGGAGACCAAGGCTGGTCTAGGAGCACCTAAATCAGTCACACTGATTTACCTAGTTGACATGGGTCAGCTCGAATAGTCAAGTGATCCGATCAAAACATAATTTCACCAAGAGGCCAGGTAAGTTCGATCAGTGGGAGGGTCTGCCAAAGCTTGCCTTAGACACCATCAGAAATGGCCAGGTAAGCGGGCTCTCAATTAAAAACCACCAGTCTGGTTTACCTTAGACACCAACTGGTTTAATTAATTTTGATTAGATCAACCTAACAGTTCGTGCTAGACCGCTTAGCCAAGAATCAAGTCCATTTGATTCTCGTTAAAGACATGGACTTGACCAACTACAACTATTGTAATTGATCTTGAGAATCTTTGACCTAATCTAAGACAACAATTGATTAGATTTAGTCAATTCTCTAATTAAGTCCATCTTTAATCTAACCATAGGTCTAACCCAATTAATGGACCTAATTCCCACTAACCCATTAACCCAATGTGTTATGATTTGTGTCTTAGGTTCTTCAATTCACAATCCTAGAACCTAATCAAACAATTTCTTAATTCTTAATTAAGTTTTGGGCTGAGGGTTGGGTTTGGCTTTTCAAAAAATAATTTTCATATATGTAAAATAATTTTACAATATGATTCTACCAACCATATTGCATGTTTGATTCATAATCAAGATACAAGTGAAATAAACATGAAACTACTTTAGATCTAATCTAAACAGGTTCATGTAATTGAAACAATTTCAACTTTAAATAATTTTTTTGCACAAAAATTATTAACAAAGAGATTTTATTTCAGATTTAAACAACTTTTAAATATAATAAATCATAAATTTAATCTAGATCATATCTATCAAATTTATGATTAAAGATAGATCTACACAAACTAGGATAACCTTTGCACTGTAAGGGGTAAACCTTACAGCAGGACAACCTTGCAGTTTGTGATTGATCTAAAATTTTAATTTCAGATTTAATAATCAGATTATAAATTAGATCTAATCTAAAAAATAATCTATGCATATATATATAATCATGTAATAGGATCTTAGATCTAGGGATTCTCTGATTTTAGAAAATAAATTTTGATTTATTTTAGTCTTCCACTGTATGATCTTGAAAAAGTTTCAAGATCTAACCCTAAAACCTTAGATCTGGTTCCTACAATTGGTATCATAATAATCTCCACCTTGATGTCCCAAGGCCTCAACCAGCTCCACTCTGTCCTTGTGACTGTAGATCCATTTGCAGCCAATGGACCTCTTCCCCTGTGGCAACTGCACCAATCGCCACGTTTAGTTCTGGTGGAGAGACTTCATCTCCTCGGACATCGCCTGGATCTATCGCTCTCTATCCTAGCTCTCAATAGCCTCCTGATACGTATATGGATCTCCATTCGCTGTCACCAGGGCATATGACAGTGTCTCCTCGAAGCCATATCGGTCCAGTTGCCTGATGGTCCTCTTGGGCTTGTGTAGGGCAACATCGATATCAGTCCTCGATCCAGCTCGCTCCTGCTGGACCTCTCTGCCTCGATCATCCATCCGAGTCCTCTCCACCTATGGAGACACCTTAGGTAGGTGCTCCACCTGAATGTCATGTCCTCCTGTAGTACCTGCAAGAGGCAAAATAAAAGAGGTAAGCTATCCAGCAGCGCCCTGCTGGACCTCCTCCTGCTCCTGCTGCTCCTCCATGCCTGCTTGCCTCCGTAGGACTGACTCCTCATCAAAAGTCACATCCCGACTAATGATGACCTTCTTTTCCAAGGGATCCCACAGCTTGTATCTCTTGACTTTTCGCAGATAGCCTAGAAACACCGCCTTGCGTGATCTGGCATCTAGCTTGCTCCGCTCAACAGCTCCAATTTGCACATAGACCGTGCACCCAAATATCCGTAGATGGCCCAGCCCAACTGTCCTCCCAGACCACACCTCCTCTAGAAGCCTGCCATCCAACCTGGTGTAAGGTGACTGATTGACCAAGTAACCTGCTGCGTCAACTGTGTCAACCCAGAACTCCTTTGGAAGCCCTGCCTGCAGCCTCATGCATCATGCCTTTTCTAAGAGTGTTCTGTTCATCCTCTCGGCCACCCCATTCTGCTGTGGAGTCTCCTTAATTGAGAAGTGTCTCCTGATCCCACACTCCTCATAGTAATCCTGGAACTCTCTGCTGGTGTACTCCCCGCCATTATCTAACCTCAGACATTTCACGCTCCTCCCCTGCTCCTTCTCCACCTCCGCTCTCCAAATCTTGAATTTGGTGAAGACCTCTGACTTTTCTCTCATGAAGTAAATCCAAAGTTTCCTTGAGAAATCATCAATCAAGGTCATGAAGTATCTGGCCCCATTCCTAGCTAAAACTGGGGCTGGTCCCCACACATCCGTGTGTACTAACTCCAGAGGGGCTGCACTCCGGGCTGTACTGATGGTGAACTGAACTCTTCTCTGCTTTCCCATCTAGCAAGGCTCACAGATCTCCCCTGTAGCACCATCCTTCAGATCAGAGATGAGTCCTCTCCTGCTCAACTCCCTCAGCCCCCTGTCACCCATGTGGCCTAGGCGGTAGTACCACATCCTGTAAGCTCCTTGCTGGTCCTGTGCTGCAGCTGCTGCATCAGACTCTTCGATCACTACAGATCCCTCCATGCGATAGAGGTTATTGTCCAACCTCCTGCCTCTCATCACCACCATAGCTCCATTGGAGATGTTCAGTACTTCACTTCTAGCCCTACTGCTGAAGCTGTATCCACTGCGCTCCAAGTAGCCTAGTGACACCAGATTCTTTTCCAACTCTGGGATGTACTTTACATTTGTCAATATCCTCACAATCCCATCAAACATCCTCACCCTGACTGTCCCTATCCCAGCCACCTTGCAAGGATGATTGTCGTCTAGAGTCACTGATCCCTCATCTGTCTTGGTGTATGTCGCAAACCAAGACCTGTGGGTGTATAGTGATGTGAGCACGCAGAGTCTAGTGTCCACTCCTCTGTGTAATGTCTGTGACCATCTGATACCACAAGTAGATCATCCTCCACCTGCTGCCCAGCAACTGCACTCACTGATTCTGAGCCACTTCTTTCTCCCTTCTTGCTTTTCCATAGTGGACATTCTCGCTTGAAGTGCCCGAACTCTTTGCACTTGAAGCATTTCACCTCTCTCTTTTCCTTCCTGGACTTGGACCGCCCCCTGGACTTGCTTCTACCTCTGCCTCTACCTGTCCTCTCCCCTACTGCCAAACCCTCTTGGGGAGCCCGATCTCTGGTCAACTTTTTCCTCTACTCATTAGACCTCAGCACCGAGACCATGTCCTCATACTCCAGAGTCTCCTTACCGTAGAGCAGTGTAGTCACCAAAGAATCATATGATCCTGGTAGTGAACATAGAAGCAACAGGGACTTGTCCTCCTCATCCAGCTTCACCCCGATATTCGCCAACTCCGTGCACAACTGGTCGAACCTCTGAATGTGGCCAATCACATCAGATCCCTCCTGCATCCGAAGACTGTACAACCTCTTCTTCAGCATCAGCTTGTTGCACATATTCTTTCCCATATACATGGTGTGCAACTTCGACCAAAGGCCCTTTGGGGTCTTTTCTTCCAGCACCGAATACAATGCCGCATCCGCCAAATATCTTCTGATCACCGAGCATACTTTCTTCTCCAACGATGCCCACTGTCTATCTATCATTCCCTCAGGCTTCTCATCCAAAGCTTGATCCAGATCTGCATGCACCAGAAGATCCTCCACCCAGATTTTCCACATGAAAAAATTCTCCTTACCATCAAACTTCTCAAACTCAAACTTCATATTGCTGCCCATGACTGAATCCAAGCCAAACAAGCAATATAAAATCAAGAAGTGTAGAATATACCTTGATGGTACCTTACTGAAAATTTTCAACACTTGGGATCTTCAACTTCTCATGCTTGGAACCGCTTCCTCACCACTGTGGCTCTGATACCAACTATTGGAGCATGATCCAGGCTCCTCTCATAGACCTTGGGTGTAGCAAAATCAGCAACGAATAGATCTGGAGACTTCTGGACACGATCCAAGGCCCTTGACGAAATCAGCCTGGTTGCTGTCTTCTTCGTCAGCCTTTCGTTCCAGATGAAGAATGCCTTTGAAACCACCTCTAAAAAATTCAAGATCTGGTACCCAACCAGATCAGACCTGGACCGAAGTTCTCTAATTTGTAGATCTAGAATTGGGATATTCTAAATGGAGAAGAAGATAGATGGAGGCAGACCTCACAGATCTGTCCTGGTGCAGCCTTTCTTATAGATCTGTTGATGGAGATCTCACCTGTTCCTCAAATGACCTCAGATCAACTCCAGATCTGAGAGGGACTTGTACCAACTTCTTCTCAAGAGATTTCAGATCTTGGACCTGATGTTTGGATGCTTGCAAGAGGGGGAGAACAGATCTGGTAGGCGGCTGCAAGGGGGAAGGGGCTAGTGCCTCCCCTTCTTCTCTTTCCTTTTATAGACTGGCGATAAGAAACCCTAGGGTTTCTTGCTCCTAGGGTGTGGAGAATGGCTGGAGAGAGAGGGAGAAGAGAGAGAGATACTTGAGAGAAAGAGTTGTCTATTCTCTTGGCTTTATCAAACCTATACACAATACATGTATATATAAACACCGGGTCAAGTGACCCAAACCCAAAACTCCCTTGACCAACTCTATGGGAGATTAGGTTAACCCAAGCTCATGTACACCCATGACTCGACCTAATCTCACATAACCTGAGCCCAGACCTGGCCCATACAGAGTTGGTCCCTTGAGGCCCACATAACTTAGACCTCAAGAACCCGAAAGGCCCACAGCCTTTCAATCTAGGGCCCAACTAGCCCTAGAGCCTCCATGAAGCCCTCAAGAATGATGGACCTTGGCCTTAGCCTTGGTCCCCTGGGCCTTGGGCACACCACCTGGATCATAACACCATATCATTAGGTAAATCAGTTTGACTGATTTAGGTGCTCCTAATGCCAGCTTTAAGTAAATCCTTTTAATCTAACTTAGTGAAGTCAGTGGGAGGATTGAAATTGGCTGGATGTTTTTTTCTCATCTATCCTTTAATAAAATCCTCAAAAATTATTACGTCCCTAAAAATGATTAAGTTATATTGATAACTAAGTCATAGTCTCCCATTAAGTGAGTGATAATGAGTCCATTAGTTTAATAATCATTGGAGGCCCAAAGGTCTGGTGCTTATTGACTAATGGAATTATCTTTCATAATATGATAATTTGGTTTGAGTTTTTCTGATGGTGGTCAGATTGGTCGGCCAAAGTCAGGCCTGATCATTTATTGATCTGATTCACCAAATCAAATCATGTTAATGGTTGGACCTAACCAGATCTTTTCAGTGGAGCCCAAAGCCTACTGATTAGGTTCTAGGGCAAAATCAATTACTAGAAGTTGTTTAGAGATACAACTAGTTATGAACCTACCCATAGATGCACATGGGTTGACCAACCAAAGTTGGATTCGTATGTAGTCTGTGTGGATTCTAGTACCCACTAAGGAATTAAAATAATTCCTCGAATTGGAGGTTGAGGCTACCAGTTCGTAAAAATACTGGGAGAAACTTTAGACTAAAGTCCAAGTCTTTAGTATTTATAATTTATGTACTAATAGAGGTCTGGTTTTCCTTTATGTAGCTATAGCCACTACCCTATCGCTCTGATCATTATTAGATAATGACAAGCTCATGGGACCTAATTTCGATAGCTGGTATCGAAAATTAAAAATCATCCTTGAGCATGAGCAGATCCTTTATGTAGTAACGGATCTGGCACCTGAGGAGCCAGCCCCGAATGTTAAAGGGATGGTCCGAGATACTTATCAGAAGTGGCTCAACGATCGCACCACCGTTCGGTGCATAATGCTGGCGGCAATGAATGATGAGTTCAGCCGCAGGTTCGAGAATGCCCAACCACAGGAGATGCTTCAAATGTTGAACGATTCTTTTGGCATGCCTGACGATGTTGAAAGGCACAAAACTAGTTGTGCCATTTTTAATGCTCGGATGAGGGATGGAGCCTCAGTCACTGATCATGTACTGTACATGATCGAAATGATTGAGCGCCTAAGTAAACTGGGCTTTCCCTTGCACGAGCAGCTCGATAAGGATGCGATCCTTAATTCATTACCCAAGTCCTTCCTCCCCTTCCTTACTCATTTTCGGATGACAAAGCCTGCAGTGAACTACCACAGCTTGTTGGGGTTGCTGCAGAACTTTGAGAAGAATCACCTGCTCCATAAGGAGTCGGTGAATGTTGTGGGAGGGTCTTCTTCTGGTCGTCGACCCTTTAAGAAAGGGAAGAAGAAGAACAAGAAGAAGAAGAATAAGAAGGTGCAGCTGCATGCTGGGATGTCTGCACAGGGTCAGACCATGAAGCGCAAGCCCGACCAGAGCTAGGCGGAGTGCTTCTTTTGCAAGAAGCAGGGGCACTGGAAGAGGAACTATCCTCTATACATTGCCTCCCTGGACCCAAACAGGCCGAAGAAGAAGCAAGGTACTTATATGATAACACCTTGTAACTTTTTCATTTGTGATACTACTGCCTGGGTATTGGATACTGGAAGCCCTTATCATATTTGCAATTCGATGCAGGGTCTGCAGGTCAGTAGGAGATTTGATGAAGGTGATAGATTTCTGAACGTTGGAGATGGAAGCAAAGTTCTAGTTCTAGCATTAGGAATTATGAACCTTGTAATCAATTTTCGAAATATAATTCTGAGTGAATGTTACTATTGTCCCAACTTTTTATTAAATATTATTTCTGTAGGCCTTTTGGCCATGAACGGTTATCAATTTTTAATAAAAAGAAATGTTTGCAATATCATTTTGAATGGTGTTACAATATTTGTTGGACAACTTAATAATGGAATTTACTTTCTATCACAACCTGTTAATGTGGTTCAAACCTCCGGTAAATGTCCTAGAATAGATAATGTGTTAGAAGTCTACCTTTGGCACTGTAGGCTAGGTCATATCAATAAGAACAGGATAAACAGGTTGGCTCAAGAAGGAATTCTTGAAGTAGGTGATTGTGAATCACTTCCAACCTGTGAGTCCTGTCTTCTTGGTAAAATGATCAAGTCACCTTTTACTGAAAAAGGTGAGCGAGCCAGTGAACTCTTGGCTCTGGTACATTCTGATGTATGTAGACCCATGAGTTCAAGTACAAGAGGTGGATATTTCTACTTTATAACCTTCACAGACGACCTATCGAGGTATGGGTATGTCTATTTAATGAAGCATAAGTCGGAGTCGTTTGAAATATTCAAACTATTTCAAAATGAGGTAGAAAAATAAACTAAAAAGTGTATTAAAACTCTTCGACCTGATCGAGGAGGTGAATACCTTTTCAATGATTTTCTGACATATCTTGGGGAGAATGGGATTCTCTCTCAGTGGACACCTCCTGGAACACCACAGCATAATGGTGTGTCTGAAAGGAGGAATCGGATCTTGTTGGACATGGTTCGATCTATGATGGGGTTTGCTGGTCTGCCGATCTTTTTCTGGGGATATGCACTCAAATCGGCTTGTTACCTTCTAAATAGAGTTTCGAGTAAGTCTGTAACCAAAATGCTATATGAGATATGGATAGGACATAAGCCAGTACTCTCGCACCTTAGGGTTTGGGGGTGTCCGGCTTATGTTAAACGTTTAATTACGGACAAGCTTGGACCTAGGTCTGACAAGTGTAATTTTATAGGGTACCCAAAAGAGATCAAAAGGTATTACTTCTACCTAGCTGCTGAGCAAAAAATATTTGTCAGCCTTAAGGCAATCTTTTTGAAAAAGGAGTTCCTTGGTGAAGGGACTGTTGCCTCTAAGGTCGAACTTGATGAAGTTCGACAGGTGGAAAAACTGACACAAGTTGCTGAACCTGAACCAGATTTGATTAGATCAAATCTGAAGCCCATTGTTCAAGCACCCTTAAGGCGATCTGGTAGAGTACCACGTCAACCAGACAGATACTATGGTTTCTTGGTCTGGGATGACGATTCTATCGAACTTGATGAAAACGATGAAGATCCGATCACCTACATGGATGCAATGCAGAGACCCGACTCTGAGAAATGGCTAGAGGCCATGAAATCCAAAATGAAGTTCATGAAGGTCAACGATGTGTGGACATTGGTTGACCCACCCGAAGGAGTAAAACCCATAGGATGTAAATGGGTCTTCAAGAGGAAGAGAGGCGCAGACAGAAAGGTGAAAACCTATAAAGCCCATCTGGTTGCCAAGGGATATCGTCAACATTATGGTATAGACTATGACGAGATATTTTCTCCTGTGGCAATGCTCAAATCCATTCTGATTATGCTTGTGATAGCTGCCCATCTGGACTATGAAATCTGGCAGATGGATGTGAAGACAGCTTTCCTAAACGGAGAGCTGGACGAAGAGGTGTATATGATACAACCTAAAGGATTCACGTCCACAGATGAGTCTAAGGTGTGCAGGCTACAGAGGTCCATTTATGGACTTAAGCAGGCATCACAGAGTTGGAACATACATTTTGATAAGATGATCAAGATGTATGGCTTCATTAAGAACAGAGAAGAGCCCTGCATTAATCGGGAATGATGTCCCTGCATTACAGGGAATAAAGATTTGGTTGTCGTCACAGTTCTCCATGAAGGATCTGGGAGAAGCTTCCTACATCCTAGGGATGAGGATTTATAGGGATAGATCTAAAAGGTTGCTTGGTTTATCTCAGTCCACGTACATTGATACTATGCTGAAGAGGTTCAGCATAGAGAATTTCAAGAAAGGCTATCTTCCGATAGGCCATGAAATTTCTCTCTCGAAGAGAAATTATCCGATAACATCTCAAGAGAGAGAGCGTATGGGTAGGATTCCATATGCTTCGACAGTGGGATCTATTATGTACGTCATGACATGTACACGACCAGATGTGGCATACTCACTAGGGGTAGTGAGTACATACCAATCTGATCCAGGGGAGAATCACTGAAAGGTTGTTAAAACCATCCTGAAGTATTTAAGAAATACTAAAGACCAGTGGCTTGTTTATGGCGAATCAGACTTGAGACTTATAGGATTTACAGACTGTAGTTTCCAGTCTGATCACGATGACAGCAAAAGTGTGTCGGGATTTATTTTTACCCTTAATGGTGGGGCTATCTGCTGGAAAAGTTTCAAGCAGCACACAGTGGCTGATTCAGTTTGCGAGGCAGAGTATGTCACTGCATCAGATGCTGTCAAAAAAGTGGTGTGGCTGAGAAAATTCATCACCGAGCTCGGAGTAGCACCCTCCCTTGTTGGTCCAGTTCCGCTCTATTGTGACAGCTCTGGAGCCATTGCTCAAGCGAAGGAACCAAAGGCACACCAGCGGACGAAGCATATTCTGTGCCGCTACCATCTCATTCGAGAAATTATGGATCGAGATGACGTCGATCTTTAGAAGATCGATGGGAAGGAGAACCTGGCTGACCCATTCACTAAAGCCATTACGGTGAAGGAGTTCGACAACTACAAATCGAAGATGGGTATTAGATACTGCATCGATTGGCCTTAGGCCAAGTGGGAGATTGTTGAAAATAGTATCCCAAAGCCAATCATCAGTCTGTTGATGGTTGTGCTCATTTTTGTATATGTACATGAATTATGAATTAATAAAAATTATTTTGATATTTTTCATCACAAAATATTTTATCTTCTAATGAACTCCTATGTTGTGGTGAAGTCCTTAGGACTATTTAGACTCGATAAAGGAGGATTTATTGTTTAGTCCTTAAATCTGTTCACGATCAAATGATACGTTGTTACCAAGGATGACAACGTTTATCAAGCATAGATCGTTGTATGCCATATAGGTTGGTTGTCCTCTTAACCAATGAGTGTGGAGACACTGGTATGGCATACAGGTGAGATGTAAGGGTACATCTACACTGAATGTGACCGACTCCGGAGCTATTTCTGTTGTCAAGATTTGCTCTGATGAAATATGGATATAAATGTTTCTCTGACTTGAGACCGCCATGGTGACTTGCAAGCAATTCACTGCACTTAGGTACTGGACTACCTGAATTTCTAATTCAGTGACGGAAGGCTGCTGGGTGTAGTCAAGTACTTGACTTGTCGGTGCGTGTGTCGAGATGGGATTGATCACTCCAGTTTAGGAGCTGTGTACAGTCATATTTCAATTTAGCAAAACCTTGGCCAGGGTAGTCCTTGTGAGGAGTCACAGGACTGTTTGAGTTGAGCACGATTCAGATGATCTGATCAGGGTTGACAGTTTAATCCTGAGTCATCCTAAACACAGGGGTCAAAAAGATGAATTATACAGTAACCATATTTATGTAGGTTCTGAGTGTTGCAATTGCGACTATTCGACCTATCCAGACGTCGGGTACCATTGCTAGATGGTCACTTCGATTAGTACAGGAATTGATTCCTATGCTACCGGCTTAGGTTCGAACCTGCGGGGTCACACATATTAGAGGTTCCTATCTGATCTGATGGCTGATGTAGAATCCTACATGTTTGGAACTCAGTGATCGAGAATCATGATTCTCTGATCATGATTTCCACACATTATGGGTACCGGGGTCAAGAGTACCACTGGTTGGGACTTTTCGATCAGGGTTACATATCGATGAATTCTGATGCCCGATTGCCCATCGAATTTGGACTCAATATTTATGAAAGATTTAATTAGTGATTTGATCATTAATTAACTCAATTTAATTTAGTAATTATTTTTGGATCAAGTCCAATTGAATTGGATTCAGTTGGGTTTGATCCGATTAGGTTAAGAGTTGACCTAATCGTCAAGATGGTTTGGTCCCTGATTTGATCAGGGGTTGGGCTTAATCAATTTTTGATTTGATTAAGATTTTATTGAGCCTAATTAAGCCTAATTTAGTTGGGTTTAAATTATTCTAATTGAACCTAACTTATTTGGTTCAATTAGGTTGGTTTAAATAATTAAACCACCTTGACCCAATCTCCATGCGCCACCTCACTTCCATTGCACCCATTTGAATTCATGAGAAGGAACTTCTCATGAATTTTTTTCTCACGCCAAGCCCTCTCCATGCCCCACTTTAATGTACCATATGAATGGATAAGGATGATTGGTTGGCCATTCAAATTCAAAATAAAGTTTGAATTTGAATGGGCAATCAATCTTTGCACCTTATCCCTTTTTTTATGCTCCATTTATTACATAAGAAAAGATTTCTCATGAAATCACTCCATACATAATTTAAGCCATGCCTCACGCTTTTAGTGGATAAGGGATGAGTTGGTGTTCATTTGAATTCAAAATTTGATTTAAATTCAAATGTGCAATTACTCATCTTTATCCTTTCTTTTGGATAAGACGTTTGACGTGGTTATAAAAGGAAGAGAAGAGTGGGGCGTGCAAGAAGAAGATTTTTGGAGAAAAATTTTGGGGCATGAGAAGTCTTGTGCGTGAAAAAGAAGTCCATATCCTTCCAAGAGAAAAAGAAAGAAAAGAAAGAAAAGTGGGTGCAAGGTTTTCAGTGAGTTCCCTAGAGTTTTAGCTTGGGGTTCGGGAAGTGAGAAAGTGAGCTACGAGTGTCGTGAGCCCACAAAATCTTAGAGAGATCTTCAACATCCTCTCAAGCACATCTGTTGATAATCTGGAGCATCTGAAGAATTGACAAATATCTATCGAAGGAGTTCGATCAGCATCGACCGTCAAAAGGGCTCTACAACGAGCTAGCACTCATGAGGAGTTGATCAGACCGGGAGCTTCATGTGGACGATCCACAGAGGTCAGATATACTGTGTGACTGCATCACGATGATCAGACTCTCCCGACGGTGATCAGATTACGGTAATCTACTACCCGCACAAAGGTATTATGTTCTGAATACATTACAGTAAAGTATTTATTGTTCGAATTTGAATTTCAAATTTAAATGCATGCATGCTATATATCATATTTAGATCCTAGTGTAGGATAAATTTATGTTAATTAATTAGATTAATTAATATTTTTCCACTATAAAATCATAATTTTGAAAAAAATTTAAAATTACCATTTTACCCCTACACTAAATTTTTTCCCACAGCTGGAACGGACGAACTTCTAGAACTGCTAGAGGAGAAAGTGTTGGAGGATATTTTGAATCAAGAAAAAACCCCAAAAAATCTCAAAAAAATTGAAAAAAATAAGAAACAAGGCACTCGCAGAGAAACCGAATGGGCGGAAATGAAGGAGAAAAAATGAAAGAACAGCAAGAAAAAGAAGAGTTCTGGAACTAACCTAGGCTGGTCCGAGAGATGCAGAAGGGCAGCGAGGATGATGGAGGATGACCTGAAGGGCGCCTAAGGTCGAGAAGGATGCTGGAGGAGGATGAAGCTCTCGGGGAAGAAGAGGGGACCGAAGAAAAATCTCAGGCAAAGTGAAACCCCTGAAGGAGGGGGGCGGGTTTAAATAGACAATAGGATTCGGTGCAATAATGATTGCAGATCTCCTTTGGCTGATCTACAACCGCCGCATGTCCCACTCGTTGTGGCAGACGACTAACGACTGATAGAATCATTATTGCACCGTACCTGGAGCAACGCTCCAGCAGAAATTTTGAAAAAATCTTTTCGGATTGTCTCGATTTGAAAAGACTCCAGCACTGACGTGCCAAACATTAAAATATCTGGAAATAATTGAGTATAGAAATCAAGGAGGGCAACTTCGATTGTGAAAATTTCTCTGTACTTTTTTCATTCGAAACTCAAACTCAGAAGTAGGGGGATTGATGTTGGGTATAAAATAATCCCAGTCGAAGTTCGTAAGAGGCCAACCCTCCCAGGACTCTTCTAGCTTCCGACCTTATGCGGCATCTTTCTGATCTCCCCTGGTTGTCCGAGCTTCCACAGTACCATCCGGACTCCTCCAACAGTCGACCTTTCATGGTGTCCTCCAGATTCCTCCAATAGATGAACTCCTATCGTACCCTCCAGACTTCTCCGATAATGAGCTCCTTCAGTCATCTACCGGACTGCTCCAAATACTCTTTGGGCTTCATTATCAGTCGAGTTTCTACAGTGATCGACTACTCTCTGAATCTCTTCTAGACTTCCTCCTGTCACGATCGACTATACTTTGAGCTTCTTCCGAACTTCGTCAATGTCCGAGCTTCTCCAGCAGCCAGATTTCTACTCCAAACTTCTATTGCAAGCAGACTCCATCCAAGCTTCTATAGTAAGCGGTCTACTCTGAACTTCTATTGCAAGCAGACTTCATCCGAGCTTCTATAATAAGCGATCTCCATCCGGGCTTCCACGGCAACCGGTCTCCATCCGAACTTCTACGACAATCGATCTCCATCCGAGCTTCTATGATAAGCGATCTCCATTCGAACTTCTACGACAACTGGTCTCCATCCGAGCCTCTACAGTAAGCGACCTTCTTCCAAACTCCTGCAAGAACCAGACTCTGTCCGAACTTCTACAGCGATTGGATTCTGAACGAACTTCTACAACAGACGAACTCCAGCAGTCGAATTTCTACAGTGACCGACTGTCCCCGATGTCTTCCGTACCTCTCCAACCATCAACCTTCAACAGCGCCAGCCAACCTTCCATAGTATCCTCCAGATTCCCCCAATGGATGACTTCCATCTGCAGTATCGACGCTTAAGGCACCCAACAATAGTTAACCCATCAGCAACCTCAGAAACACCTGAGCTTCTCTTAGATTGCTGAGACAAAGAGCTATTCCACTCCACCAGACGTCCCAACTGAGCTTCAGCTATCCGCAACAAACTCCATGTGGCCCCACCACTCTCTGGCAAGTCACGACAATGGACACCACTACTCTCCGTAACAAACTCCATGTGGCCCCACCACTCTCTGAAAAGTCACGACAACGGACACCACTACTCTCCGCAATAAACTCCACGTGGCCCCACCACTTTTTGGCAAGTCACGACAATGGACACCACTACTCTTCATAACAAACTCCACGTGGCCCTGAACGGCCCACTACCAGGCAGTTACGGACGTCGCTGTCAATCGGTTATGCTCTTCCGTCTATAAAAGAGACCCCCCAGATACGTTCTCCTCTAAGCTCTAAATTCTATCTCGAAACTCTGCTAAAATTTCATTCGAGTGCTCCATTTCTGTTGAGGCAGAGTACTGACTTGAGCATCGGAGGATCTTGCCGGAGCACCCCCAACTCTGGTTTAGACTTCCCTTACAGGTCCCAACGGTGGTCGCGATCCCCTCGACTCTAGCTTCTCCGACATTGGCAGAATTCTGCACCAACAGTTTCAATTTGACCAACTTAATAATTTGGGTTCAACTACTGAGCCACAATCTAGGTCCATTTGGTCTAATCAAAGACATGGATTTGACCATTTACAACTATTGTATTGGTTCTAGAGAAATTTTGATTTAATCAAATTCAATATTTAGTTAGATTTAATCAATTTCTCTACATAGTCCATTAACTCTTTGATTCTAACCTTAGGTCTAACCCAATTAAGAGAATCTGATTTGAGCTAACCCATATCCCCATATTTTATGTAATGTCATTAGATCTTTAATTCACAATTCTAGATCTAATCGATTCTATACTTAATTCTTAATTAAGTTTCAGCATCAATATGAGTTTAGGTTTAGGTTTGAAATAATTTTAATTTTTTATTTTATAAATAATTTATAATAAATATTATGTAAAAATTTTTTATTCTAAAACTAGATCGACTCAATCAACATTGAGCTGGCTACACAAAAGGACTGGGTCAACTCAATTCAAAACTGGATCGGCTCAGTAATTATGCGAGCACATTTTAGATCTAAAAAATCTTGCATAATTTTAAAATAAAATCAATCATAAATATTTTTTTAGATCATATCTAAATTTGATATGATTCAAGATTTAATTTTTTCATGATTAAAATAATTTTAATTATATAGATTAGATATTTTATTTTTTATACAACTTTGTATTACATACAACAAACCTAAGATTTCAAGATATAAGATTTTGTAAAAAAATAAGTTCTTCTTTTCGCATTCTTCTTCATGGAATTTAATCACATGACACCCCTACACACCATAAGAGTATCCCATTGAATAGAAAGAGAGAGCTTTTAAATCCTTCTTGCTCCTATAACCGGACAGTCTGGTGATCCATCCAATCTAAATACTTGCTAATTGGATCATTTAATCTAATCACATATCATATATGTTTGAATTTAGATCTAATCTAAATTACATCAGATCTGATCACCATCTTAGATCACATCTAAATCAGATCATAAACATCACATATAATATAAAAAATTAAATTTTATCAAAGATTAGTACAAACTAGGACAATCTTTTCACTGTAAGGGATAAACCATACAACAGGACAACCTTGTATCAATTTGTATGATCAATCATTAATTAAATTTAGATCTAAGATATCATATATCAGATCTAAATAAAATTAAATTTTAGATTTAATATGCATATATAATATGTCATAACGAACCTAAGCTCTGATACCACTGTTAGTGAACGTAGGCGATTACATGCATGTATTTCAAATTTTTTTTGAATAAATTACAGCGAAAGATAATTAGATTAATCTAATTAATCTAATATATATATAATCTAATCATCAAATTAATCTACTCTAGGATCTATGACATGATATGTTGTATATAAAATTTGAAATAATCATATGATAAAATCTGCATGCATGGATATAAGCAGTAGATCACATCTACTTCTAATCTGAGTTTAGAACTCGATACCTGAGCACGGATCGATGATTGCTATTATTGAGAGATATGATAAGGATGATCCTTGCTAGTTGTTTATAGCCGCATACACATCTAGCCTCTACGAAAAATCCACTCGAAGCTCCGATATGATCGATCTTCTCAGGAGTGCTAGCTCACACGAAGATCTTCTTTTTAGCTGATTTGGATCTTTTTTTTAAATCTTTGAAATCTTTACAGAGGTTGAAGATAGACTTTTAGAGGAGATGAAGAAATGAAAGAAAGATGGAGAAGAAAATAATTCTTTTTTCTTTTTCTCTCTCCCAAATGAAGAAATCCTAGAAAATAGCCTTTGCGCTCACCCAAAGAGAGAGGACTATCTTCCTCTTTTTCACACCATGAAACTATACCCCAAAACTTCTCACCATGAAAACCCTTTTCTCTAGCCTCTTACATGCACAAAAGAGAAGAACAAACTCTTTTTTATTGACATGTAATAAGTTGGGTGAAGAGTCCAAGAGATCTTGGACTCTTCCAAGAGATGTCGCACCTTCTCTCAATTCCATGCCAAAACATGCCCAAAAAATATGAGACACTCCTTCTCATATTTTTTCATGATAAATTTTCCAACCAATTTTTAGTAAAAAATCTCCTCAAAATGTTGCATGAATAAGGAGAAAAAAATAAATTGGCGGCAAGGTCTTAGAGATAATATCAAACATTATCTATATGATATCTTATTTCAAATCAAATTTGAATATATCATTTAAAATCTGATCCTACCCAAATTTGGATGTGAGATATAAAAGAGAAAGAACTCTTTGGCATAAAAAAAATCTCATGCAAAAACTATTTGTGTGTTAAGAAAGATGGCATCAAAAATTATGGCACAAGGGGAGGAAGAGTCCAATACAATATTGACTCTTGGTTTCCTTATTTGAATCCAATCCAAATCATATCTAGTTTATCACAAATAAAATAGATTAAATTCAATCTAATTAGATTTATAAATTTTTAATCAAATTAAAAATTGATTGAACCAAAGTCCTGATTAAATCAAGGATAATTCTCTGTCAAACCTAAATGAATCTAATTCAATTAGATTTTATCAAATCCTCTTTGCTCAATCAAATTAAACTAATCAGTAATCTAATTACTAATTAATCTTTTATTAATTTACTAACACTTAGTGAATAAATTTATTATAATTTTTGCATAAGGTTAATCATCAATCAAATTGATGATTAAGCCCTTGAATGATTCTCAATCGTTGATCAACCACATGATCAATCAAAAAAATTTTTTGAATGTGACCCCATAGGTTCGAATCTAAGTCAGTAGTATAAGAATAAATTTCTAAACCAATCGATATAACTATCTAGTAATAATGATCCGACGTCCGACAGATCGAATGATGAGGAAGCAACATTCAAGAACCTATTGACATATGGTTATCATATAATTCATCTCTTTGATCTTAATGCTCAAGGATGACCTAAGATTTAACTGTCAATCCTAGATAAGTCATCCATATTGTATTTCAATCTTTCAAATCCATCATATGGATTATCTGGGTCCAGATTTTGCTAAATTGAAATACATTGATACATTAACTTCTACTAATTCCGAGGGGTCAATCCCATCTTGACTCACGCATCGACTTGACAAGTATTTGACTACACCCAAAAATCTTTCATTACTGAATTAGAAACTCAGTTAGTCTAACATCGAAGTATAGTGAATTACTTGCAAGTCACCATGGTGATCTCAGGTCGAAGGGACACTTATACTCATACCCTTCGCGAGCTATCCTTGATAGTAGAGTACTCCATAATTGATCACATTCAGTGATGATATACTCTTACATCTCATCTGCATACCATACCAATGTCTTTACCCCATTTGGTTATGAGAACAATCAACATATATGGCACACAACGACCTACACTGGATATCGCTATCATCCTAGTAATAGTATATCATTTGTTTACGAATCAATTTAAGGACTATGCAATAAATCTTCTTTTATCGATCAAAGTAGTCTTAAGGACTTCATGACAACATAGGAGTTCATTAAAAGATGTAATCTTATGATGAAAAAGATCAAATAACTTTTATTATTTATCAATTCATATACATTTATAATTAACACAATCATTAAACGATTGGCTTTAGGATATATTTTTCAATACATAATTGGACTAGAAAATAATGAAACTGATGAATAATATATTTTTGATGCAACAAAATACAATTCACATCCAAATACAACATATTATATTCAATATTTTATAAATTATTTTCATATAGAGTACAAATATACTGAATTTAAACAAAATATCATAACAATAAAAAAATTTCAAATCAAATGATGTGCATGATAAAATACATTAGGGTTAGCCTGATTTATCAACCTTGTTAGATTTCTATAAAGCATAGCCTGATTTATCACATAGTAGGATCTAGTCTAGACTACCAAATCCAACCTAACATTAAGGGTTGCAATTGGGTCGGGTTAGATATGAATGGATCGGGTCAGATACGGATTGACTCAAAAAGCTTTGAACCCAGAACCGATCAATTTATTTAAACATATCAAATTTTAAAATCTAATTCCAACCTACTTAATAAATAGGTTACCCAATCTAATCTGTTTACTATCTATTTATAAATCATTAAAAAAATAAAGTCCAACCGGACCAACCTACACCCATTTAAAAGAAAAATAAAAACCTGCAATCCGTGAGGGCTCTGCCTTGCCGCATCTCTGCCCACCCACCCACCTCCAGCCCTGTGCGATCACCGCACTATCGACCACCTCCAACTCCACCCAACCACTGTGCTATTGACTGCCTCCAACTCCATCCGACTTCCTCATTATCGACTGCCTTCAACTCCACCCACAGCCTGATCGAAATCCTAAATACATCCATAGAGCCCCCAATGCTGTTGAACGAGTTGGCCTAACCCTTAACACTATCAAAACCCTAACCCTAGATCCCTCCCCCTCCCCTGGCACCACTGTCGAAACCCTAACCCTAGATCCCTCCCCCCCAGTGCTACTGGTGGCGGTTGGCCCTGACCTCACTGCCCTCCTTTCTGATGAGCTTCTCCTCCACATCATCAGTACCCTCCCAGAACCCCACCACAGTTCTGCCTCCCTCATCTACAAGTGATGGCTCCACCTTCTCAGTCATCTCCATTGCTCCCTCACCCTCCTCGACTAGTCCTTCCTCCACCACCACCTCCCCCTCCGGTTCTCGCCTCCTTCACCTCCCCTTCCTCTGCCGCTGCTGCCGGTGCCTCCTCATGCATGGCCTAGTGTCCGTGCCCCACATGGAGCCCCCCATCGGTGATCCCTTGAAGGAGACAAGAAAACCTCAATAGTCATGCTAGATTTGAGCATTTGATGCAGATTATGGAGGGGGGAGGAGAGGGGGTGGGTACCGAGGAAAATTGAAATTTGGAATGGACATAAGCACTGAGCCCAGTTGTGCACTGGCCCAATTTATTTGAATGACCCATATACTAACTAAATTGGTCCAATCCAAAACTTAAATGGGTTAAATAGGTCAAGCAAGTTAGACATATGAAAACTAAACCCAACCCAAATAATAAAAAAGTTACATAGGTTACATAGGTTGACCTGTTTACGACTCGAACATATTTAGTCCAAATCCAAACCTATTTATGGGAGGTCGAATATGGGTCGGGTCACATTTTGCTACTCCTACCTAACATCTAGGGGTCTTGACCAACCCTTGGATCCAATAATTATCTAATATAAGTATTTAAATGGAGTTCATGGTTACCTATATGTGGAGGATTCAATTGTGATCATGCCTCCCAGTTTCCATTCAATCAAAATCAAATCTCTGGATTAGATCTAATTCATCGATTAAAAGGAAATTAGACTAACTAGTCTTGGTTTGGATCAATTAAAAAAAAAGAAGAAAGACTTAATTTGGGTTCAATCAAGGATTGATCTATTTGGTCTGACTTGACCAACATGGGAGGGAGAGAGAGATACTCGATCTAGGCCAATTAGATTTTATTTTGTTATTTTGATGGGGGGTGGGTGGGTTGGATCTACTTGGTTTAGGTCCAATCAGGGGCTTGGCCTATTTGGACTAGGTAGACCAAGAAGGGTCTCAGTCTGAGCTTAGTCAGCTTGTGGATCCAATCTAAGGAGATGAGACCACATCAAGAAATGGGTTTGCCTCTTCATTTTTTTCCTTTTTCCATGGCAAAGCAAGGGTGAAAAATAGGGCTTTCATTCATTCGAAAGAGGAAATGGAAAGATGGGGAAAGAGGGTGTTGGTCCAGTGGTGGCATGGCTTGGCACGGTTATGGGTCATCGGTAGCAGGTGGGTGAAGATGATAGTGGTCCAATTGTGTTCACAAAAGAAAAGAATAGAGCGAAGGAAAAGGGGCAATGCCTTTACTTGCCCTATTGGCAACCTTCCTAACCAAAGGGACATGATGGTGGAGCCCTCACCAGCAACTGCAAAGCTTGATCGACAACGATGAAAATCTAATAGAAAATAGTGATAAATCTTAGAGTACGGGATGCAGAGCAAATGAGGATTTTTTTTTAAAGAAAAGGAGGGGACTTGGGTGATGGCACTTGACTGTGCCACCATGACGTCCACCGAAGATAAGAAAGAAAGTGAGAGAAGGTAGAGAATGGTCTCGATGATGATTAATCGCAAGAAAAATGAGAAAAATTGAAAAAAAATTTCTGAATGAGATAACCTCAAGTAAATGGTAGACAAAATCAGCCATTTACTAGTTGGAGTGGCCTCCAACGGCTGCTAGCTATTTATACTGGCCTCAAAGAGTCTATATTAGCCATAGCTCCATAGCCAAATCCATAGTGGGAGTGCTTGAGTAGAGGAACGCAATCACGATTCCTCTATTTCGAACCTTCTCTCTCTCCCCCACTCTTTTATTTTGAACATGGGTTGAAGTTGATTGAGCCTTTTGTCTTTGGCCCAAATGGACCCGTTTTGGCCAATTCTCACATTATTCTTTTTGTTTGCATCATAGGTTAGGAGCCTTCCATGTCTCACCAGGGTCTTCTTTTGGATGAGGCCATCATGACATGCATCTAGCAAGCCTTTAGTGCTTGGCAACATGGCCTTAACATGCTTAGTTGGGGACCTTGCCAGGAGCAACCACTAAGAGGAGGCACTACAAAAGGGATCTAACTGGAAAAGGGGTGTGGAGAAAATTTAGTACAGGGGTAAAATGGTAATTTTAAATTTTTTTCAAAATTATGATTTTACAGCGAAAAAATATTAATTAATCTAATTAATTAACATGAATTTACCCTACACTAGGATCTGAATATGATATATAGCATGCATTCATTTAAATTTGAATTTCAAATTCAAACAGTAAACACTTTACTATAATGTGTTCAGAACACAATACCTTTGTGCGGATAGTAGATCACCACAATCTGATCATCGTCGGGAGAGTTTGATCGTTGCGACATAGCCACACAGCATATCTGGCCTCTGTGGATCGTTCACACAAAGCTCTCGGTCTGATCGACTCCTCACGAGTGCTAGCTCGTTGTAGAGCCCTTTTGACAGCCGATACTGATCGAACTCCTTCGATCGATGTCTGTCGATTCTTCGGATGTTCCAGATTATCAACAGACATGCTTGAGAGGATGTTGAAGATCTTTCTGAGATTTTGTGGGCTCACGACACTCGTAGCTCACTTTCTCACTTCCCGAACCTCAGGCTAAAACTTTAGGGAACTCACCGAAAACCTTGCACCCACTTTTCTTTCTTTTTCTCTGGGAAGAATATGGACTTCCTTCTCATGCACAAGACTTCTCATGCCCCAGAATTTTTCTCCAAAAATCTTCTTCTTGGATGCCTCACTCTTCTCTTCCTTTTATAACCACGTCAAACGTCTTATCCAAAAGAAAGAATAAAGATGAGTAATTGCACATTTGAATTCAAATCAAATTTTGAATTCAAATGGACACCAACTCATCCCTTATCCACTAAAGGTGTGAGGTGTGGCTTAAATTATGCATGGAGTAATTTCATGAGAAACTTTTTCTCATGTAATAAATGGGGCGTAAAAAAAGGGATAAGGTGCAAAGATTGATTGTCCATTCAAATTCAAACTTTATTTTGAATTTGAATGGCCAACCAATCATCCTTATCCATTCATATGGCACATTAAAGTGGGGCGTGGAGAGGGCTTGGCATGAGAAAATAATTCATGAGAAGTTCCTTCTCATGAATTCAAATGGGTGCAATGGAAGTGAGGTGGCGCATGGAGATTGGGTCAAGGTGGTTTAATTATTTAAACCAACCTAATTGAACCAAATAATTTAGGTCCAATTAGACTAATTTAAATCCAACTTAATTAGGCTTAATTAGGCTCAATAAAATTCTAATCAAATCAGGAATTGACTAAGCCCAACCCTTGATCAAATCAGGGACCAAACCATCTCGATGATTAGGTCAACTCTTAACCTAATCGGGTCAAACCCAACTGAATCCAATTCAATTGGACTTGATCCAAAAATAATTACTCAATCAAATTGAGTTAATTAGTGATCAAATCACTAATTAAATCTTTCATAAATACTGAGTCCAAATTCGATGGGCAATCGGGCATCAAAATTCATCGATATGTAACTCGGATCGAAAAGTCCCAACCAGTGGGACTCTTGACCCCGGTACCCATAATGTGTAGAACTCGTGATCAGAGAATCTTGATTCTCGATCACTGAGTCCCAAACATGAAGGATTCTACACCAGCCATCAGATCAGATAGGAACCTCTAATGTGTGTGACCCCACAGGTTCGAACCTAAGCCGGTAGCACAGGTACCCGACGTCCGGATAGGTCGAAGAGTCACAATCGCAACACTCAGAACCTACATGAATATGGTTACTGCATAATTCATCCTTTTGACCCCTGTGTTTAGGATGACTCAGGGTTAAACTGTCAATCCTTATCAGATCATCCGAATTGTGCTCAACTCAAACAGTCCTGTGACTCCTCACAAGGACTACCCTGGCCAAGGTTTTGCTAAATTGAAACACGACTGTACATAGCTCCTAAACTGGAGTGGTCAATCCCATCTTGACACATGCACCGACAAGTCAAGTACTTGACTACACCCAGCAGCCTTCCATCACTGAATTAAAAATTCAGGTAGTCCAATGCCTAAGTGCAATGAGTTGCTTGCAAGTCACCGTGGCGGTCTCAGATCAGAGAAACATTTATACCCATATTCCATCGGAGCAAATCTTGACAGCAGAAATAGCTCCGGAGTCGGTCACGTTCAGTGCAAATGTGCCCTTACATCTCACCTGTATGCTATACTAGTGTCTCCACACTCATTGATTAAGAGGACAATCAACCTATATGGCACACAACGACCTATGCTTGATAAACGTTGTCGTCCTTGGTAACAACGTATCATTTGGTCGCAAACAGATTTAAGGACTAAACGACAAATCCTCCTTTGTCGAGTCTAAATAGTCCTAAGGACTTCACCACAACATAGGAGTTCATTAGAAGATGAAATATTTTGTGATGAAAAAATACTAAAATAATTTTTATTAATTCATAATTCATGTACCAATACAAAAATGAGTACAACCGTCAACTGGCTGATGATTGACTTTGGGATACTATTCCCAACAATCTCCCACTTGGCCTAAAGCCAATCGGTGCAGTATCTAATATCCATCTTTGACTTACAGTCATCGAACTCCTTCACTGCAATGGCTTTAGTGAATGGGTCAACCAGGTTCTCCTTTCCATCGATTTTCTGAAGATCAACGTCACCTCGATCTACAATTTCCCGAATAAGATGGTAGCGGCGCAAAATATGCTTCGTCCGCTGGTGTGCCTTTGGTTCCTTCGCCTAAGCAATGGCTCTAGAGCTGTCATTGTAAAGCAGAACTGGACCAACAAGGGAGGGTGCTACTCCGAGCTCGGTGATGAATTTTTTCATCCACACCGCTTCTTTGATAGCATTTGATGCAGCGACATACTCCGCCTCGCAAACTGAATCAGCCACTATGTGCTGCTTGGAACTTTTCCAGTAGATAGCCCCACCATTAAGGGTAAAAATAAATCCCGACATACTTTTGCTGTCATCGTGATCAGACTGGAAAGTAGAGTTTGTAAACCCTATAAGTCTCAAGTCCAATTCACCATAAACAAGCCACTGGTCCTTAGTATTTCTTAAATATTTCAGGATGGTTTTAACAACCTTTCAGTGATTCTCCCCTGGATCAGATTGGTATCTACTCACTACTCCTAGTGAGTATGCCACATCTGGTCATGTACATGTCATGGCATATGTTGGGTATAAAATACCCTCAGCCAAAGTTCTCAACAGGATTAACCCTCACGAGTCGTCCCCGACTCTGACTGCAGACAGACCTCATCCGGACTCCTACGGGAGCCGGACTCCACCCATGACTCCGACTGCAAGCAGACTCCGCCCGGACTCCTACAGGAGTCGGGCTCCATCACCAACTTCAACCGCTGGTAAGCTTCGTCCGGACTCCTACGGGAGCCGGACTTCGCTCCTGACTTTAATTGCAGGAAGACTCTGCCCGGACCCCTACGGGAGCCGGGCCTCATCCCCAACTCCAGTTGCAGACAGACCCCGTCTGGACTCCTACGGGAGTCGGACTCCGCCCACGACTCCGACTGCAAGCAGACTCCGCCCAGACACCTACGAGAGCCGGGCTCCGTCACCAACGTCAACCACTGGTAAGCTTCGTCCGGACTCCTACGGGAGCCAGACTTCGCCCCTGACATTAATTGCAGGAAGACTCCGCCCGGACCCCTACAGGAGCCGGGCCTCATCCCCGACTCCAGCTGCAGACAGACCTCATCCGGACTCCTACGGGAGCCGGACTTCGCCCATGACTCCGACTGCAAGCAGACTCCGCCCAGACTCCTACGAGAGCCGGGCTCCGTCACCAACTTCAACCACAGGTAAGCTTCGTCCGGACTCCTACGGGAGCCGGACTTCGCCCCTGACTTTAATTGCAGGAAGACTCTCTGCCCGGACCCCTACGGGAGTCGGGCCTCGTCCCTGACTCCAGCTGCAGACAAACCTCATCCGGACTCCCACAGGAGCCGGACTCCGCCCACGACTCCGACTGCAAGCAGACTCCGCCCGGACTCCTACGGGAGTCGGGCTCCATCACCAACTTCAACCGTTGGTAAGCTTCGTTTGGACTCCTACGGAAGCCGGACTTCGCCCCAGACTTTAATTGCAGGAAGACTCCGCCCAAACCCCTACGGGAGCCGGGCCTCATCCCCGACTCCGGCTATAGACAGACCCCGTCCGGACTCCTCCGGGAGCCGGACGCCGCCCACAACTCTGACTGCAAGCAGACTCCGCCCGGACTCCTACGGAAGCCGGGCTCCATCATCAACTTCAACTACTGGTAAGCTTCGTCTGGACTCCTACGGGAGCCAAACTTTGCCCCAGACTTTAATTGCAGGAAGACTCCACCGGGACCCCTACGGGAGCCGGGCCTCGTCTCTGACTCCGGCTACAGACAGACCTCGTTCGGACTCCTACGGGAGCCGGACTCCACCCACAACTCCGACTGCAAGCAGACTCCGCCTGGAATCCTACGAGAGCTGGGCTCCGTCACCAACTTCAACCGCTGGTAAGCTTCATCCGGACTCCTACGGGAGCCAAACTTCGCCCCTGACTTTAATTGCAGGAAGACTCCGCCCGGACCCCTACGGGAGCCGGGCCTCATCCCCGATTCCAGCTGCAGATAGACCTCGTCCGGACTCCCACGGGAGCCGAACTCTGTCCACGTCTCCGACTGCAAGCAGACTCCGCCCCGACTCCTACGGGAGCTGGGCTCCGTCACGAACTTCAACCGCTGGTAAGCTTCGTCCGGACTCCTACGGGAGCTGGACTTTGACCCTGACTTTAATTGCAGGAAGACTCCGCCCGGACCTCTACGGGAGCCGGGCCTCATCCCCGACTCCGTCTGCAGACAGACCCCGTCCGGACTCCTACGGGAGCCGGACTCCGCCCACAACTCCGACTGCAAGCAGACTCCGCCCGGACTCCTACGGAAGCCGGGCTCCGTCACCAACTTCAACTGCTGGTAAGCATCGTCCGGACTCCTACGGGAGCCAGACTTCGCCCCTGACTTTAATTGCAGGAAGACTCCGCCCGAACCCCTATGGGAGCCGGGCCTCATCCCCGACTCTGGCTGCAGACAGACCTTGTCTGGACTCCTACGGGAGCCGGACTCCGCCCAGGACTCCGACGGCAAGCAGACTCCGCCCAGACTCCTACGGGAGCCGAGCTCCGTCACCAACTTCAACTGCTGGTAAGCTTCATCCGGACTCCTACAGGAGCCGGACTTTGCCCCTGACTTTAATTGCAGGAAGACTCCGCCCAGACCCCTATGGGAGCCGGGCCTCATCCCCGACTCTGGCTGCAGACAGATCCCATCCGGACTCCTACGGGAGCCGGACTCCGCCCACAACTCTGACTGCAAGTAGACTCCACCCGGACTCCTACGGGAGCCGGGCTCCGTCACCAACTTCAACCGCTGGTAAGCTTCGTCTGGACTCCTACGGGAGCCGGACTTCGCCTCTGATTTTAATTGCAGGAAGACTCCGCCCGGACCCCTATGGGAGCCGGGCCTCATCCCCGACTCCGGCTACAGACTGACCCCGTCCGGACTCCTACGGGAGCCGGACTCAGCCCACAACTCCGACCACAAGCAGACTCCGCCCGGACTCCTACGAGAGCCGGGCTCCGTCACCAACTTCAACCGCTGGTAAGCTTCATCCGGACTCCTATGGGAGCCGGACTTCGCCCCTGACTTTAATTGCAGGAAAACTCCGCCCAGACCCCTATGGGAGTCGGGCCTCGTCCCCGACTCCGGCTGCAGACAGACCTCGTCCAGGACTCCTACGGGAGCCAAACTCCACCCACGACTCTGACTGCAAGCAGACTCCGCCCGGACTCCTACGAAAACTGGGCTCCATCACAAATTTCAACTGCTGGTAAGCTTCGTCCGGACTCCTACGGGATCCGGACTTTGCCCCTGACTTTAATTGTAGGAAGACTCCGCCCGGACCCCTACGGGAGCCGGGCCTCATCCCCGACTCCGACTGCAGACAGACCTCGTCCGGACTCCTACGGGAGTCGGACTCCGCCCACAACTCCGACCACAAGCAGACTCCGCCCGGACCCCTACGGGAGCTGGGCTCCGTCACCAACTTCAACTGCTGGTAAGCTTCGTCCGGACTCCTATGGGAGCCGGACTTCGCCCCTGACTTTAATTGCAGGAAGACTCCGCCCGGACCCCTACGGGAGCTGGGTCTCATCCCCAACTTTGGCTAAAGGAAGACTTCGTCCGGACTCTTACGGGCGTCAGACTCCGGGCTCCTCTCAATTGGATAGCTAACCACCCCTCTCCGCCAGACACTCCGGTCAAACTTCAGCCGACAGGTCTGCACTCCCTGGCGTGACGCAGCAACGGCCACGATCCTGCTCCACTTCCTGCGATGGATTCTGTGTGGCCCCATTACTCCCTGGCAGACCGCTATGATGCCTACGATCCTGCTCCACTTCCTACGATGGATACCGCGTGATTCTTCCATCCTCTGGCAAGTCGCGACAACGGATGCCGCTCCACTCCCTGTGGCAGACTCCACGTGGCGTGCTTCGATGATAGCCACGGGTCTACTCCACTACTCTTCGCAACAAACTCTGCCTGACCCTGGGCAGCCCACGACCAGACGGTTACAGACATCGCTATCAATCTGTTGCTCCCTCCGCCTATAAAAGGAGGACCCCAGATACGTTATTCTTTAAGCTCTCATTTTTACCTAGAAACTTTGCTAAAATTTTCGTTCGAGCACTCCATTCTTGTTGAGGCAGAGAACTGACTTGAGCATCGGAGGGTCTTGCCAGAGCAACCCCACCTCCAGTTTAGACTTCTTTTGCAGGTCCCGACGGCGACCGCGACTCCCTCGACTCCAGCTTCTCCGGTGCAGGCAGATTTTTGCACCAACAGGATTGGCGCTAAAGGAAGGGGCCTATGTCTTCGCAGTATTCTTGTTCTTAAAGGAGCACTCAACGGGACCGCCCCCGGGCATCTTTTCCGGCATCCTCTCCTCCTTCCTCCACTTGGTCTTTGCTCGATGCCTCCCCGCAAGGCATCCATGCGACGATCCATGGCCTCCGCGGCCAGATCTCAGGCTCCAGCCTCACCTCCTATTTTTCAACCTCCTGCTCCTCCTCTGGCGACGGCGGTAGGTGCGGAACAGTTTGATCTACTAGCACAGCAGGTCAGAGGTCTCACTGAAGCTGTGCAGGCCATGCAGCAGTAGCAGCAGCCGCAGGCATCAGTGCGCCTGGAAAGGGTGTCATCGAAACACCAAAATCCGACGGTGGGGCGGGCTACTTGGGCCAGCCGTCCCGTCTTTCCTGGGAAGATGAACCCGAGGGTGGAGAGCCCTCAATCGGATCACGACTCCACCCCTAGAAGATCTCTGCCCCCATTCTGCCAGAGGACCCTCGAGACCCGAAGTCGAGAGGATTTTCTGGATCGGAGACTCCAAGAGATGAACCGACAGATCGAAGAACTCTGCCACGCTCCCCCTGCTTATGGTGAGGATATTTGCACTGACCCTCCCTTTTCTCAAATGATCATGTAGGAACTGATCCCATCAAACTTCAAACTCCCCCAGTTCGAAAGCTATGATGGGACTTCGGATCCAGTTGATCATTTGGAAGCCTTCCGGATGATGATGCTGCTTCATGGCGCTCCCGACACCATTCTATGCCGAGCCTTCCCATCCACCTTGAAGGGAGCGGCGAGAAACTGGTACTCGATGCTGAAGTCGCGTACCATCTTTTCCTTCGATCAATTGAGCCACCAATTCGTGGTCCATTTTGTCAGCAGCTGGCACCCCCGGAAGGGTTCAAAGTCCCTCATCAATATCAAGCAGAGGGAAGGGGAGTCCATTCGGGCCTACATCAACCGTTTCAATGTCGCAGCACTGGAGGTCCAAAATTTGGACCAATCAGTCGCAATGGTCACTCTGAAGGGCGGCCTTCAGAAGAATGACCTTTTGTTCTCCCTAGAGAAGAAGTACCCCAGGAATTTTGCTGATCTGTTGGCTTGGGCTGAAGGGTACGCCCGAGCGGAAGAAGCCTTCAAAATGAAGGATGAGGAGACCGCGAGAGAGCGGCAGGCGGGAGACTCGAGTAAGCCCGCAGTCGAAAAAAGGTTGAGAGAAGCTCGGCCGCATTCTCGATCCCCTCCTGGGCACAAGCGTGCCCATACTCCACCCCGGGTATTCAGGTAGAGAAGTCCGGATCGTGGGGTTCGGCGGGGTTCTCCACCGGGAAGATTTCGCAACTACGCCCCCCTCAATGCCTCGAAGACCCGGGTACTGATGGAGGTCAGGGAGCAGCTCCCTAGGCCAGAGAGGATGCGCACACACCTCGGGAAGTGCAACCCCAACAAGTTCTGTCTCTACCACCGCGACCACGGCCACGACAAAGAGGAATGCATCCAGCTCTGAGATGAGATCGAGGAGCTCATCCGACGAGGTTGACTCGACAGGTTCATCCGACGTCGGCCTGAGGGTAGAGAAGATCGGCCAAGGGCCCTGCCGCAACCTGAACCGTCAAGGAGGGAGGAGCAGCTCGAAGATCGGCCTCCAATTGGGACCATCGACTCCATCGCTGGAGGGCCTCAAGGAGGAGCAGACCTTTTACAACCATGGAACTCGAAAAACCTGTAAATGTATCGCTTACGACTTTGCCCTGAATCTAAATCCCTTTTGACTTTGCATGCTCCTCCCGTTTGGCACGGATTTGTTATGACTGGGGATAACCCCTTCAAATATTTACAACAAGGTTATGTTAGGAACGGGAGGAGAACCTCATCCTAACATAACTAAAATGAAAGTCTGATTATCTTGAGATCGGATTGGGGGAGAGGCCTTACAATGCCCTAATGCGCCCCCACAGCCATGTCAGGAATAGGAGGAGAACCTCGTCCTGACATGAGCAAAGTCAAAGGCCCGATTCTTTTAGACCAGATGAGGGAAGAGGCCTTACAACGCCCTAATGCGCCCCCACAGCCATGTCAGGAATAGGAGGAGAACCTCATCCTGACATGAACAAAGTCAAAGGCCCGGTTCTTTTAGATCGAATGGGGGGAGAGGCCTTACAATGCCCTAATGCGCCCCCACAGCCATGTCAGGAACAAGAGGAGAACCTCATCCTGACATGAGCAAAGTCAAAGGCCTGATTCTTTTAGATAGAATGGGGGGAGAGACCTTACAACGCCCTAATGTGCCCCCACAGCCATGTCAGGAACAGGAGGAGAAGCTCATCCTGACATGAGCAAAGTCGAAGGCCCGATTCTTTTAGACCGGATGGGGGGAGAGACCCTTGCAATGGCCCTTATGTGCCCCCACGGCCCCGTTGGGAACAGGAGGAGAATCTCGTCCTAACCTGAGCTGAGATCGACTACGTCAGGAATGGAAGGAGAACCTCGTCCTGACGGTGATGAGACCTGACCGCCCAACAAGATCGGATGAAGGGGAAAGGCCCCTCAGCGGCACCTTCACACTTCTACGCAACCCCGCAAAAAGCAAGGGGAGGGCCCTCACTCTGAAAAGAGGAGGGAAATTAAAAAGGAAGAGCGACGAACTACGTTGGAAATAGATGAAGGACAAACCGCACCAAAGACCTAAAGAACCTCGTCTCAACAAAGATGGAAAGTTCCTCCCAAACACCCCCGGCCTCTAAGAAGGCTCTCGACACAGGTCAAGAAGACAGCGATGCCTTCGAAGTAATACGGAGTTCGGACCATCAAGCTCGAGCCTACGAAGTAATACGGAGTCCAGGACTGCCTCAAATTCTCAACTTCTTCTTCTAGCTCTCTCTTTTTCAGCAGCGCGTCCTGGAGCGCCCGACGAAGTCGCTGGCTTTCGGTCTCCACCTCTCGATGCCTCTTTCTCAGGACCTCAGATTCTGCCTCCGCATCCGTGACGGCCTGCTGCTCGTATGCCAGCTGGATCTTCAATTACTGTAGCTCAGTCATCCTTTCCCTGAGGGCAACAAAAAGCCCTTCGACGATTCCTCTTAGGGACTGGAGTTCATTAGAATCCCAAGCAGAAGTAAGCTGAGCCCTATCAGCCAGCTGCCTCTAAAGACGGGCGACTTCGTCAGCCGCCACCCTGAGTCTCCCTTTATATTCATCCACCTGCCTGCGCCAACCGGCCCGATGCACGTCGTGGCTCACCTCGACGTCCTGAAGCTGCTGCTGAAGGTCGGAGACCTTCTTCGACCACTCCCGATCGTCGTCGGCCCGAGCCAAGAGCCGGGATGAACTTCCTTCCAGCTGACCGATCCTCTCCTTCACAGCCGACAGTTCCACCCTGAGAGCACTAATCTTGGCAGCTTGAGCCCAAATTCGGTCGCTGGCGTTCTTCTTGTATTCCTCAAGCTCCTTCACGAAGTCCGCCTTCCTCCGACTATACTCCATGATCCCCTTCATGTGGAGATTCCGAAAGTGGGTGGCCTCCGCGGTGGCTTCAGAATGACCCTCTCTCAACCTGCGAAGCTCGCCTTCTATCTTCTTCGCCCCTTTTATCAAGTGAAGAACTTTCTTCCTCAGTCGCTGGATCGTGGACTTCAGCGGGATCCCTAGGGGCAGGGGAAGTGCTTCGGCAGGGCACTGCCATTGGGAGATAAAAGCGTCAACATGTGTCTTATCACAGAAAGAAAAGAGAGAGAAGAAAGGAAGGAAGGAGAAGCCATCCACGATAAGAAATTCAACTTTATTGATTGAATGATTCTTGAAGATAAAAAGGAAAAAAAAAATAGCAGTAAAAGAAAGATACAAGGTCGGAGATCTCAGACCTCAGAAGCAGGAGTTGGAGAGCTCGGTGTTCCTGGAGGGGGGCTGTGGCAGCAGTGGTAGCGGGAGAGGGACCGGCCTCATCTTCAGACTCCTCACCCAGGAAGCTGAGGTCGAGCTCCAAAAATTCCTGGCCACCTTCTCCTGGTAGAGCTCGAACCCCTTGATGAATGCCTCCTGGCCGAATCGGACATTCAGGTCCCTCATCTCTGCGAAGGCCTTGAACTCCTCTACCGTAAGAACCCTGGCCTCCGAGACCAGGACTGGAATCTGCTCAGCCAAATTGGCGACTTCGGCCTCCGCCTTTCTCACCGTCTCCTCCAAGGTCTGCTTCTCCTCCTCCTGGGCTTATTTCTCTCTTTCCAGGGCCTCTTGGAGGGTGACTACTTCGGCTGCCTTTTCTTTGAGGCGAGCGACCTCGGCCCGGCGATGCTCCTCCACCTGGATGGCATCCCTCCTCGCCCGGTTCATCGCCTCGATATTGGTGAGGAGCTGGTGCCCAATCTGCAAGGGCGGCTAGGGGATCAGAACAAGGGTCGAATAACCGGTTAAATGAAGATTTGTTTACCTCGAGAAAGGATCCTAGGGAGTCCCAAACCCGCTGCTCAGGATCGGTGCGGTCGATCCTCTCGATGACTTCAGGCAGAATGCAGCCGTCGATCAATCGCTTGATCAAGTCCCTATCATTGAAGGGATTCTCTGGCTCCTCTTCGGAATCGAGGGACTCGTCAGCGACGGCTCGACGGCTACTCGCCCTGCGGGCCACTGACTTCCTTCTCTTTGCCCTCTCGACTACGGGCGCCTCCATGGAGCGGACCGCCAAAATGGGAGCCCCAGTCAGCGGACTCCTCGAAGAGGCCCGGGGGGCCGTTGGTTCGGCGTCCGAGGGAACGTCGATCGTTGGAGCTGCCTAGACTGGTGCGGCCAAGCTTGACTCCTCCGCCCTGGCCCTCTTTGCTGATCCGGAGGCCGCGACACCCTTTCTTTTGTGGGCCTTGAGGCCCCTGGCAAGCATCCGTGCTGCTTCGGCGTCCATTCCTTAAAAAAAAAATCAAATCATCAATCAATCAAAAATCAGAAATCAATAATGGGGTGAAAAATGAAGGAGTAGCACCCAAAAAAAAAAAAAAAAGAGAAAAGAGAAGAAAAAGAAAGAGAAAGGAGGACGGAAGAAAAGAAGAGAAAGGAAAAGATGGAGTACTCGCAGGATCCTGGGGGCTCAGGCCGATGTTGAACAAAAATTGCTCCCTCAGAAGGTTGGGAAGGGAAGGAGCGGAGTAGTCAAGAAGCTTTCGGGCAGTCTGGAGGTCGCCCTCCCCCAGGCTGGGGGCCCGACGGACAGAATCCCTCAGAGAGCCCCAAGGGGGCAGGCCCAGCCTCAGGGTCGGGCAGTGGACGAAGAGGTATTTCCCCTTCCAGTTGTGGATTGAAGAGGGGGCACCTTTCAGCAACCCCTTCTTGCCGAATTGAGGGGAGAAATACCACCAGTCCTTCACCGAAAGATGATGCTTGAAGGTATAGAAATGTCTAAACAGAGAGAGGGACGGCTGGACCTCGACTACGTGGTAAAGGGAGAGAAACCCTATCAAAAACTTAAAAGAATTCAGAGCAACTGAAGCCAAAGAGATATCTAAGAAGCGAAAGAGGGCGACAACAAAGGACGGAAGCGGAAGCCAGAGCCCGACACGGAATAACTCTTGATACAGGCAAAAATGATCGGATGGAGGAGTGCTAGCCCGGTCGGAGGGGCCAGGAAGCTCCAGGTCATACTCCGGAGGAACTCCGTACTAAACCCTTATCAGTAGGAGTTCATCCAGAGTCAAGGAGCAGAAAATGGCATCCGATGTAAAAATCGGGCGAGGCCCTGCCCCAGGTATGGGTTCATCTACAGAACGGGGGACCTGGGGGGTTGAGGCGGAAGAACTCCCAGAACCACCGGAAGCGGAAGTACCGGAAGATATTTTGAATACCTTCAAATGAAGATCCTGATGATCCCGAAGAAAATGGACAGGACAAAGGATGAGAGATCACAGGAGACTAACTCAGAGGAATACAACAGAAAAAAAATGGCAAAGAAAAGGCCCCTAAGTGGCGGGAAGAAAAATGAAGGTTCTGGGACTAACCTAGATCGCTCTGAGGGATGCAGAGGGGCGAGGATAGGGACGACTCGAAGGACGCCTATGGCCCAAGAAGATGCCAAGAGAATCAGGGCTCTCGAAGAAAGGGCAGATATCGATAGAATTCTCAAGCGAAATAGGGCTCCTAAAGGCGGAAGGACGGGTTTAAATAGACCCTGGGATCCGACGCTATAATGATCGCGAATTCCCCCAGGCCGGCCCGTGCTCGACACGTGTCCCACTCACCACGGCAGGCGGCTAAAAGTGGCTGATGGCTGACAGAGCCATTACTGCACCGTACCTGGGCCAGCGTATCGGTGGGAATTTCGAAGGGTCCCTTCGTATCACCCCGATTCGAAAAGACTCCAACACGCGCACATTTAATGCCAAAATATCTAAGGACGGCCGCGCACAAGATTCAAGGGGGCAACTTTGGCTATGCCAACCTCTCTGTACTTTCTTCATTCGAAATTCAAACTCGAAAGTGGGGGGACTGGTGTTGGATATAAAATACCCTCAGCCGAAGTTCTCAACGGGATTAACCCTCACGAGTCGTCCCCGACTTCGGCTGCAGACAGACCTCGTCCGGACTCCTATGGGAGCCAGACTCCGCCCACGACTCCAACTGCAAGAAGACTCCGCCCCGACTCCTACGGGAGCCGGGCTCCGTCACCAACTTCAACCGCTGGTAAGCTTCGTCCGGACTCCTACGGGAGTCGGACTTCACCCCTGACTTTAATTGCAGGAAGACTCCACCCGGACCCCTACGGGAGCCGGGCCTCGTCCCCGACTCCGACTGCAGACAGACCCCGTTCGGACTCCTACGGGAGCCGGACTCCGCCCATGACTCCGACTGCAAGCAGACTCCGCCCGGACTCCTACGGGAGCTGGGCTTCGTCACCAACTTCAACCACTGGTAAGCTTTGTCCGGACTCCTACGGGAGCCAGACTTCGCCCCTGACTTTAATTGCAGGAAGACTCCGCCCGGACCCCTACGGGAGCCGGGCTTCATCCCCGACTCCAGCTGCAGACAGACCTCGTCCGGACTCTTACGGGAGCCGGACTCCGCCCATGACTCCGACTGCAAGCAGACTCCGCCTGAACTCCTACGGGAGCCGGGCTCCATCACCAACTTCAACCGCTGGTAAGCTTCGTCTGGACTCCTATGGGAGTCGGACTTCGCCCCTGACTTTAATTGCAGGAAGACTCCGCCCGGACCCCTACGGGAGCCGGGCCTCGTCCCCGACTCCAGCTACAGACAGAACTCGTCCGGACTCCCACGGGAGTCGGACTCCGCCCACGACTCTGACTGCAAGCAGACTCCGCCCGAACTCCTACGGGAGCCGGGCTCCGTCACCAACTTCAACCGTTGGTAAGCTTCATCCGGACTCCTACGGGAGCCAGACTTTTTCCCTGACTTTAATTGCAGGAAGACTTCGCCCGGACCCCTACGGGAGCCGGGCCTCATCCCCGACTCCAGCTGCAGATAGACCCCGTCCGGACTCCTACGGGAGCCGGACTCCACCCACAACTCCGACTGCAAGCAGACTCTGCCCAGACTCCTACGGGAGCCAGGCTCCATCACCAACTTCAACCGCTGGTAAGCTTCGTCCGGACTCCTACGGGATTCGGACTTCGCCCCTGACTTTAATTGCAGGAAGACTCCGCCCGGACCCCTACGGGAGTTGGGCCTCGTCCCCGACTCCGTCTGCAAACAGATCTCGTCCGGACTCCTACGGGAGCCGGACTCCATCCACGACTCCGACTGCAAGCAGACTCCGCCCGGACTCCTACGGGAGCCGGGCTCCATCACCAACTTCAACCGCTAGTAAGCTTCGTCCGGGAGCTGGACTCCATCACCAACTTCAACCGCTAGTAAGCTTCGTCCGGACTCCTACGGGAGCCGGACTTCGCCCCGAACTTTAATTACAGGAAGAATCCATCCGGACCCCTACGGGAGCCGGGCCTCATCCCCGACTCCAGCTGCAGACAGACCTCGTCCGGACTGCCACGAGAGCCAGACTTCGCCCATGACTCCGACTGCAAGAAGGCTCCGCCCGGACTCCTACGGGAGCCGGGCTCCGTCACCAACTTCAACTGCTGGTAAGCTTCGTCCGGACTCCTACGGGAGCCGGACTTCACCCCTGACTTTAATTGCAGGAAGACTCTGCCCGGACCCCTACGGGAGCCGGGCCTCATCCCCGACTCCAGCTGCAGATAGACCCCGTCCGGACTCCTACGGGAGTCGGACTCCGCCCACAACTCCGACTGCAAGCAGACTCCGCCCAGACTCCTACGGGAGCCGGGCTCCATCACCAACTTCAACTGCTGGTAAGCTTCATCCGGACTCCTACGGGAGCCGGACTTCACCCCTGACTTTAATTGTAGGAAGACTCCGCCCGGACCCCTACGGGAGCCGGGCCTCGTCCCCGACTCTGACTGCAGACAGACCCCGTCCGGACTCCTACGGGAGCCAGACTCCGTCCACAACTCCGACTGCAAGCAGACTCCGCCTGGACTCCTACAGGAGCCGGGCTCCGTCACCAACTTCAACCGCTGGTAAGCTTCGTTCGGACTCCTACGGGAGCCAGACCTCGCCCCTGACTTTAATTGCAGGAAGACTCTGCCCGGACCCCTACGGGAGCCAGGCCTCGTCCCCAACTCCGGCTGCAGACAGACCTCATCCGAACTCCTACGGGAGTCGGACTCCGCCCACGACTCCGACTGCAAGCAAACTCCGCCCGGACTCCTACGGGAGCCGGGCTCCGTCACCAACTTCAACTGCTGGTAAGCTTCGTCCGAACTCCTACGGGAGCTGAACTTCGCCCCTGACTTTAATTGCAGGAAGACTCCGCCCGGACCCCTGCGGGAGCTGGGCCTCATCCCCGACTCCGGCTGCAGACAGACCTCGTCCGGACTCCTACGGGAGCCGGACTCCGCCCACAACTCTGACCGCAAGCAGACTCCACCCGGACCCCTATGGGAGCTGGGCTCCGTCACCAACTTCAATTGCTGGTAAGCTTCGTCCGGACTCCTACGGGAGCCAGACTTCACCCCTGACTTTAATTGCAGGAAGACTCCGCCCGGACCCCTACTGGAGCCGGGCCTCGTCCCCAACTTCGGCTAAAGGAAGACTTCGTCCGGACTCTTTCAGGCGCCAGACTCCAGGCTCCTCTCAATTGGATAGCTAACCACCCCTCTCCACCAGACACTCCGACTGAACTTCAGCCGACAGGTCTGCACTCCCTGGCATGACGCAGCAACGGCCACGATCCTGCTCCACTTTCTGTGATGGATTTCACGCGGCCCCATTACTCCCTGGCAGATCGCTATGATGCCCATGATCCTGCTCCACTTCCTACGATGGATACCGCATGATTCTTCCATCCTCTGGCAAGTCGCGACAACGAACGCTGCTCCACTCCCTGCGGCAGACTCCACGTGGCGCGCTTCGGTGATAGCCACGGGTCTACTCCACTACTCTTCGCAACAAACTTCGCCTGACCCTGGGCAGCCCACGACCAGACGGTTACAGACATCGCTATCAGTCTGTTGCTCCCTCCACCTATAAAAGGGGGACCCCAGATACGTTATTCTCTAAGCTCTCATTTTTACCTAGAAACTCTGCTAAAATTTTTGTTCGAGCACTCCATTCTTGTTGAGGCAGAGAACTGACTTGAGCGTCGGAGGGTCTTGTCGGAGCAACCCCACCTCCGATTTAGACTTCTTTTGTAGGTCCCGGTGGTGACCGTGACTCCCTCGACTCCAGCTTCTCCGGCGCAGGCGGATTTTTGCACCAACAGCATACATGATAGATCCCACTATCAAAGCATATGGAATCTTACCCATACGCTCTCTCTCTTGAGGTATTGTCAGATAATCCCTCTTCGAGAGAAAAATTCCATGGCCTATCGGAAGATAGCCTTTCTTGGAATTCTCTATGCTGAACCTCTTCAGCATAGTATCAATGTATGTGGACTGTGATAAACCAAGCAACCTTTTAGATCTATCCCTATAGATCCTCATCCCTAGGATGTAGGAAGCTTCTCCCAGATCCATCATGGAGAACTATGATGACAGTCAAATCTTTATTCCATATAATGCAGGGACATCATTCCCAATTAAGAGAATGTCATCCACATACAATACAAGAAATACTACTACTGGACCATTAGCCCACTTATAAATGCAGGACTCTTCTCCATTCTTAACGAAGCCATACGTCTTAATCATCTTATCAAAATGTATGTTCCAACTCGGTGATGCCTGCTTAAGTCCATAAATGGACCTCTGTAGCCTGCACACCTTAGACTCATCTGTGGACGTGAATCCTTCAGGTTGTATCATATACACCTCTTCGTCCAACTCTCCATTTAGGAAAGTTGTCTTCACATCCATCTACCAAATTTCATAGTCCAGATGGGCAGCTATCGCAAGCATAATGCAAATGGATTTGAGCATTGCCACAAGAGAAAATGTCTCGTCATAGTCTATACCATAACATTGACGATATTCCTTGGCAACCAGACGGGCTTTATAGATTTCCACCTTTCCATCTGCACCCCTCTTCCTCTTGAAGACCCACTTACACCCTATGGGTTTTACTCCTTCGGGTGGGTCAATAATGTCCACACATCGTTGACCTTCATGGACTCCATTTCGGATTTCATGGCCTCTAGCCATTTCTCATAGTCAGATCTCTGCATTGCATCCATGTAGGTGATCGGATCCTTATCGTTTTCATCAAGTTCGATAGGATCGTCATCCCGGATCAAAAAACTATAGTATCTGTTCGGTTGACGTGGTACTCTACCAGATCGCCTTAATGGTGCTTGAACAATGGGCTTCGGATCTAATCTAATCAAATTCGGTTCAGGTTCAGCAACTTGTGTCGATTTTTCCACCTGTCGAACTTCATCAAGTTCGACCTTAGAGGCAACAGTCCCTTCACCAAGGAACTCTTTTTCCAAAAAGATTGCCTTAAGGCTGACAAATACTTTTTGCTCATCAGCTAGGTAGAAGTAATATCCTTTGGTCTCTTTTGGACATCCTATAAAATTACACTTGTCAGACCTAGGTCCTAGCTTGTCCGTAATTAGACGTTTAACATAAGCCGGACACCCCCAAACCCTAAGGTGCGAGAGTACTGGCTTACGTCCTATCCATATCTCATATGGCATTTTGGTTACAGACTTACTCGAAACTCTGTTTAGAAGGTAACAAGCCAATTCGAGTGTATATCCCTAGAGGAAGATCGGCAGACCAGCAAACTCCATCATGGATCGAACCATGTCCAACAAGGTCCGATTCCTCCTTTCAGACACACCATTATGCTGTGGTATTTCAGGAGGTGTCCACTGAGAGAGAATCCCATTCTCCCCAAGATATGTTAGAAAATTATTGGAAAGGTATTCACCTCCTCGATCAGATCAAAGAGTTTTAATATACTTTCCAGTTTATTTTTCTATCTCATTTCGGAATAGTTTGAACATTTCAAACGACTCCGACTTATGCTTCATTAAATACACATACCCATACCTCGATAGGTCATCTGTGAAGGTTATGAAGTAGAAATATCCACCTCTTGTACTTGAGCTCATGGGTCCACATACATCAGAATGTACCAGAGCCAAGAGTTCACTGGCTCGCACACCTTTTCCAGTAAAAGGTGATTTGGTCATTTTACCAAGAAGACAGGACTCACAGGTTGAAAGTGATTCACAATCACCTACTTCAAGAATTCTTTCTTGAGCCAACCTGTTTATCCTGTTCTTATTGATATGACCTAGCCTACAGTGCCAAAGATAGACTTCTGACACATTATCTATTCTAGGGCATTTACCGAAGGTTTGAACCACATTAACAGGTTGTGATAGAAAGTAAATTTTATTATTAAGTTGTCCAACAAACATTGTAACACCATTCAAAATGATATTGTAAATATTTCTTTTTATTAAAAATTGATAATCGTTCATGGCCAAAAGGCCTACAAAAATAATATTTAATAAAAAACTTGGACAATAGTGACATTCACTCAGAATTACGTTTCGAGAATTGATTACAAGGTTCATGATTTCTAATGCTAGAACTAGAACTTTGCTTCCATCTCCAACGTTCAGGAACCTCTCGCCTTCATTAAATCTTCTACTGACCTGCAAACCCTGCATCGAATTGCAAATATGATAAGGGCTTCCGGTATCCAATACCCAGGCAGTAGTATCACAAATGAAAAAGTTGCAAGGTGTTATCATATAAGTACCTTGCTTCTTCTTCGACCTGTTCGGGTCTAGGGAGTCAATGTATAGAGGACAGATCCTCTTCCAGTGCCCCTGCTTCTTACAAAAGAAGCACTCCGCCTGGCTCTGCTCGGACTTGCGCTTCTTGGTCTGACCTTGTGCAGACATCCCAGCATGCAGCTGCACCTTCTTATTCTTCTTCTTCTTGTTCTTCTTCTTCGCTTTCTTAAAGGGTCGATGACCAGAAGAAGACCCTCCCACAACATTCACCGACTCCTTATGGAGCTAGTGATCCTTCTCAAAGTTCTGCAGCAACCCCAATAAGCCGTGGTAGTTCACTGCAGGCTTTGTCATCCGAAAATGAGTAAGAAAAGGGAGGAAGGACTTGGGCAATGAATTAAGGATCGCATCCTTACCGAGCTGCTCATGCAAGGAAAAGCCCAGTTTACTTAGGCGCTCAATCATTTCGATCATGTACAGTACATGATCAGTGACTGAGGCTCAATCCCTCATCCGAGCATTGAAAATGGCACAACTAGTTTTGTGCCTTTCAACGTCGTCAGGCATGCCAAAGGAGTCGTTCAACATTTGAAGCATCTCCTGTGGCTGGGCATTCTCGAACCTGTGGCTGAACTCATCATTCATTGCTACCAGCATTATGCACCGAACGGTGATGCGGTCGTTGAGCCACTTCTGATAAGTGTCTCGGACCATCCCTCTAACGTTCGGGGCTGGCTTCTCAGATGCCAGATCCGTTACTACATAAAGGATCCGCTCACGCTCAAGGATGATTTTTTAATTTTCGATACCAGCTATCAAAATTAGGTCCCATGAGCTTGTCATTATCTAATAATGATCAGAGAGATAGGGTAGTGGCCATAGCTGCATAAAGAAAAACCAGACCTCTATTAGTACATAAATTATAAATACTAAAGACTTGAATTTTAGTCTAAAGTTTTTCCCAGTATTTTTACGAACTGGTAGCCTCAACCTCCAATTCGAGAAATTACTTTAATTCCTTAGTGGGTACTAGAATCCACACAGACTACACACAAGCCCAACTTTGGTTGGTCAACCCATGTGCATCTATGGGTAGGTTCATAACCAGTTGTTTCTCTAAATAACTTCTAGTAATTGATTTTGCCCTAGAACCTAATCAGTAGGCTTTGGCCTCCACTGAAAAGATCTGGTTAGGTCCAACCAATAACATGATTTGATTTGATGAATCAGACCAATAAATGATCAGGTCCGACTTTGGTCGGCCAACCTGACCACCATCAGAAAGACTCAAACCAAATTATCATATTATGAATGATAATTTCATTAGTCAATAAGCACCAGGCCTTTGGGCCTCCAATGATTATTAAACTAATGGACTCATTATCACTCACTTAATGGGAGGCTATGACTTAGTTATCAATATAATTTAATCATTTTTAGAGACCTAATAATTTTTGAGGATTTTATTAAAGGATAGATGAGAAGAAAATATCCAGCCAATTTCAATCCTCCCACTGACTTCACTAAGTCAGATTAAAAAAAAAAAGATTTACATAAAGCTGGTATTAGGAGCACCTAAATCAGTCAAACTGATTTACCTAATGACATGGGTGAGCCCTAATCACCAAGTGATCTAATCAAAACCTAATTCACCAGGTTAGCTAGGTAAGTGAGATCAGTGGTGGGGATAAGCCATTAACTCGTCAGAGATTGAATCACTGCGAGTAGCTCCCGCTTAAAAACCACTGGTCAAACTGCCAAACTTACCTTAGACACCAACTAGTTTATTAGTTTTAATTTGATCAACTTAGTAAATAGGGTTCCACCACGTAGCCATGAATTAAGTCCATCTTGGTCTAGTTAAAGACATGGACCCATTCAACTACAACTATTGAAGTTGAGTCTAGAGTATCCTTGACCTAATCTAATTCAACTTTTGATTAGATTTAACCAATTACTCTAATTTAGTCCATTTCTTTAAGCTAACTTTAGGTCTAACCTAATTATGCACCTAATCTATCTAATCCATTGACCCACAAGTTTATGCAATTGTCTTAGGTCTTAATTCACAATTCTAGACCTATTAGACAATACTTAATTCTTTTAATTAAGTATTTGGGCTGATGGGTCAGGGTTTGGCATTTCGAAAATAATTTTCAAATTTGAAAGGTTTTATTTTTTGTTCACCAAATATGTTGACTCATTTCACAAATAGATCAGTACATTTCATAAATAACAATCCTATTGCTAATTACATAACAAAAAATAACTCAATCAAAATAAATCATGAATATTCTTTTCGATCTAATCGAACACATTCATGATAAATTTCACAATTGAACCTTTACAATTAATTCCTTTCGCTGCTTCATCTGCATGGGATATAATTGTAGTGGCACCCCTACCGCCATAGGAGACCCCATCGAATGGGAGGAGAGGGCCTTGAAACCCTACTTTTCTCCTATGATCGGATGGCCATGGCAACCAACCCAATTCGATTACTTGCTACTTGGATCAAGTATATCTAAATATATCAATTTCAAAATTTAAATTTTAAATTTTAAATTTTGAATTTTAAATTTCAAACAAATTTCAAATTTCAAATTTTTAAATTTTTAAATTTCAAATTTTGAATTTCAAATTTTGAATTTCAAATTTTGAATTTCAAATTTGAAATTTCAATCAAATTTTAAATTTTGAATTTTAAATTTTTGAATTTTGAATTTCAAATTTCAAAATTCAAATTTTAAATTTTGAATTTTAAAATTTTGAATTTTGAATTTTGAACAACTTTCAAAATTCAAATTTTAAATTTTAAATTTCAAATTTCAAATTTAAACTTTTAGATTATAACTTAATCTACGCATGCAAATATATATATCATATCTAAGAACCTGCTCTGATACCATTTATGGGGAAAATTCAGTGCAGGGGTAAAATAATAATTTTAAAGCTTTTTCAAAATTATGATTTTATAATGAAAAAATATTAATTAATCTAATTAATTAACATAAATTTATCCTACACTAGGATCTAAATATGATATATAGCATGCATTCATTTAAATTTGAATTTCAAATTCAAACAGTAAATACTTTACTGTAATGTGTTCAGAACACAATATCTTTGTGCGGGTAGTAGATCACCGTAATTTGATCACCATCGGGAGAGTCTGATCATTGCAACACAGTCACACAGTGTGTCTGGTCTCTACAGATCGTCCACACGAAGCTTCCGATCTGATCGACTCCTCATGAGTGCTAGCTCGTTATAGAGCTCTTTTGACGGTCGATACTGATCGAACTCCTTCGATCGATGTCTGTCGATTCTTCGGATGCTCCAGATTATCAACAGACATGCTTGAGAGGATGTTGAAGATCTTTCTAATATTTTATGGGCTCACGACACTCATAGCTCACTTTCTCACTTCCCGAACCCCAGGCTAAAACTCTAGGAAACTCATCGGAAACCTTACACCCACTTTTCTTTTTTTTCTTTCTTTTTCTCTTGGAAGGATATGGACTTCCTTCTCACGCACAAGATTTCTCATGTCCCAGAATTTTTTTTCAAAAATCTTCTTCTTGCACGCCCCATTCTTCTCCTCCTTTTATAACCACGTCAAACGTCTTATCCAAAAGAAAGGATAAAGATGAGTAATTGCACATTTGAATTCAAATCAAATTTTGAATTCAAATGGATACCAACTCATCCCTTATCCACTAAAGGCATGAGGCATGGCTTAAATTATGCATGGAGTGATTTCATGAGAAATCTTTTCTCATGTAATAAATGGGGCGTAAGAAAAGGGATAAGGTGCAAAGATTGATTGCCCATTCAAATTCAAACTTTATTTTGAATTTGAATGGCCAACCAATCATCCTTATCCATTCATATGGCACATTAAAGTGGGGCGTGGAGAGGGCTTGGCATGAAAAAATAATTCATGAGAAGTTCCTTCTCATGAATTCAAATGGGTGCAATGGAAGTAAGGTGGCGCATGGAGATTGGGTCAAGCTGGTTTAATTATTTAAACCAACCTAATTGAACCAAATAATTTAGGTCCAATTAGACTAATTTAAACCCAACTTAATTAGGCTTAATTAGACTCAATAAAATCTTAATCAAATCAGGAATTGACTTAGCCCAACCCCTGATCAAATCAGGGACCAAACCATCTCGATGATTAGGTCAACTCTTAACCTAATCGGGTCAAACCCAACTGAATCCAATTCAATTGGACTTGATCCAAAAATAATTACTCAATCAAATTAAGTTAATTAGCGATCAAATCACTAATTAAACCTCTCATAAATAATGAGTCCAAATTCGATGGGCAATCGGACATCAGAATTCATCGATATGTAACCCTGATCGAAAAGTCCCAACCAGTGGGACTCTTGACCCCGGAACCCATAATGTGTGGAACTCGTGATCAGAGAATCCTGATTCTCGATCACTGAGTCTCAAACATGAAAGATTCTACACCAGCCATCAGATCAGATAGGAACCTCTAATGTGTGTGACCCCGCAGGTTCGAACCTAAGCCGGTAGCAATGGTACCCGATAAGAATCAATTTTTGTACTAATCGAAGTGACCATCTAGCAATGGTACCCGACATCCAGATAAGTCGAAGAGTCACAATTGCAACACTCAGAACCTACATGAATATGGTTACTGTATAATTCATCCTTTTGACCCCTGTGTTTAGGATGACTCAGGGTTAAACTGTCAATCCTGATCGGATCATCCGAATCATACTCAACTCAAATAGTCCTGTGACTCCTCACAAGGACTACCCTGGCCAAGATTTTACTAAATTAAAATACGACTGTACACAGCTCCTAAACTGGAGTGGTCAATCCCATCTTGACACATGCACCGACAAGTCAAGTACTTGACTACACCCAGCAGCCTTTCGTCACTGAATTAGAAATTTAGATAGTCCAGTGCCTAAATGCATTGAGTTGCTTGCAAGTCACCGTGGCGGTCTCAGATCGGAGGGACATTTATATCCATATTCCATCGGAGCAAATCTTCACAGCAAAAATAGCTCCAGAGTCGGTCACATTCAGTGCAGATGTACCCTTACATCTCACCTGTATGCCATACTAGTGTCTCCACACTCATTGGTTAAGAGGATAACCAACCTATATGGCACACAACGACCTATGCTTGATAAACATTGTCGTCCTTGGTAACAACGTATCATTTGGTCGCGAACAGATTTAAGGACTAAACGACAAATCCTCCTTTGTCGAGTCTAAATAGTCCTAAGGACTTCACCACAACATAGGAGTTCATTAGAAGATGAAATATTTTATGATAAAAAATACTAAAATAATTTTTATTAATTCATAATTCATGTACAAATATAAAAATGAGCACAACCATCAACAAACTGACGATTGGCTTTGGGACACTATTCCCAACAAGGGGAACACAACCATCGATGATAACAACAAGTGCTGCCACATCTGTGGTGATGGTGAGACCAAGAATGATAACATTAGGGAAGGCCTGGTGGAGTCCTTGGAAGCCTTGTTGGACTAGGCATAAGGGACAACAAAGGAAGGTGTGGATCAGGGTTGATCAAAGTTGCCTAAGTGATATTGATAGTCACCTCTAGCTATTCCAACTACTAGGTAATGCAGAACAAGGCCTTGATTCCCAACTGATGGGATGTAGTAGCCTCAAAGTTTGTGCTTGTAATTACTGGTCTCAGTAGTATTTCATGCACCATCCTTCTAGCCTTCGACTTTGTGACTCGCTACCTTATAAATAATAGCTTGGTGGTGATCTTAGCCTTGACGGCCATTGAAAATGGTGGGAGCAATCTCGAGAATGATGATAAGGGCTAGATTGGCCCTTGAAGAATATAATATCCTTGAAAAAAATATAGAGGATGTAGGTCATTGCAAAGTCGATACCGCTACCGACACAAGCTTTATACATCCCTACATCATCAGCCTCCAATAATGCTTAGCAGCTGAGATCACAATCTTGAGAGTACATATCCAGAGGTAAAGGCCCCATGGATGATGGGGAACTTATTATCGTCAAAGGAGGCTACATCAATGATGCTTCCAATCATCATGCCTCTCTCTCTCTCTCATTCTCTCTTCATTTTCTTCTTTTTGCTTGCATCGAGTTATTGCTAGAGGAGGTAGTGGAGGCTCATCATCATCAGGCCTCACTCTCACCTCTGCCTTTTTCCCTAATTGAAAAGTTCAAAAATCCTCGAAAGGCTATGACCGATGAGGACATGCACAGTTCGGATCGATTTAGGATTATTTTTGGATCCAAACTGATTTAAATTAGTTTCTTAAAATTGAAACTAAAACCAAACCTATCCTTTATAAAACTAATTCAAATCAATTCAAGAAAATCATTTTGATTTGGTTCTGTTTCTCAAGTTGGGCTAAATGGAATTTTGTCAAATGTGCTGAGCTAAAGGACTTTTGCTAAATTGCTAAATGGGATCACTTGGTTCTTACATACAAATATATAACATCAATGATCAAATTGTATGTTGTTAAAGAGCACCTAATGTTATATTAATGATCAATTCAGATAAAATAGGAAAAATTATAGCAACACCCCTTAAAGTTTGACCCTCTTACACTTAGATCCTAAAACAAAAAAGTTTCAATTGGTCATGTGACATATACGTGACCATCATTTTCCCTTTTTCTTGGTTGTGCTCTCTATTCCCCATCCATTACAGGCAAGAGAGAAAGAAGATGAAGGGGGAAGGAGCATAAATTGAGTAGATAAAAGGACTATACAGAAAGTAGAAAGAAGAGCATAGATAGAAGAGAGAGAGAGGGGAACCTAGACTATAATAGCTTCGATCAGTGGTAGCCATGCCTCCGGCCAATGTTCTAGCCAAAACTCCATGGTGTATTATGATCATAGGTTGAGGGCACCCCTGAGAACCTCATGGACCATGGCTAATCCCGGCTGAAGATTTCTTGACTGCTCCATTTTTGATATAACGGGCCTCCTAATTCCTCTTTGATTTTTCATCATCCATAGCCTATCCATTTCTTTAATTTCTTAATACAAGAAAGAAAAAGAGGATGTTTATTTTTTCAATGGTATTATCCCCCACCATCACTATGTCTAAGAGATCTTATGAACAAACTAATCCAAAAAAAAAAGAACATGGAGGCTGAGCTTCATGTCAATAGAGGGTGGAAGAAGTGTTTGGCATGGTGTCTATTTGCTTCATGGATGTTCATTAGCATACTATTGGCACTGAAGTGGAGTGCTAGGGATGAGGATATGAGGTAGTTTAGTCCATAGATCTAGCTATCAGGGGAGAGTGAAACTATAATATTTTGAAATGTTTAGGATCCCAGTGTTCTTTAGCATAACTTTTGGTGGCTTAATGTATGTAGTGAAAACTTTTGGATCTTTATATAACCAGTTTTTATTAAGAAATGAATATACATATTTACTTTTTAGTACCTTAAATGTCCCAATATATCCTTAAATGTCCTAATATGTTTCAACAGATTCTACAGTAGTGAATAATTTATCCATGCAATAGAAGAAATGTACACATTCATAAATATTATTTCTACATATAGTTTATACAATCACCTATACACATCCATATACATCCATACAATTATCATTTCTATCTATAGTCTATACAAATATCCATACACAACCATACACATTAAGGTACTAAACAATGACTGGCAACAATCTATACAATCACCTGTACACATTCATACAAATTCATATGATTATCATTTTTACCTACAGTCTATATAATCATCTATACACATCCATATACATTAGTACAGTTATCATTTCTACACGTAGTCCATACAAATATTCATACATAACCATACATATTAAAGCACTGAACAACAACTACTAACAATCTATACAATCACCTATAAACATTCATGCATAGTCACACGATTATCATTTCTACCTACGGTCTATATAATTATCTGTACACATCCATACACATTCGTACCATTATCATTTCTATCTATAGTCTTTAGAAACATCCATACACAACCATACACATTAAGGCACTGAACAACAACTGCCAATAATCCATACAATCATCAATACACATTCATATATGTTCACATGATTATCATTTCTGTCTATAGTCTATACAGTCACATGTATAAATCCATATACATTTATATAGTTATCATTTCTACTAGTGGTCCGTACAAACATCCATATACAATCATATATATTAAGACATTGAACAACTACCAACAATCCATACAATCACCTGTACATATTCATACATATTTACATAATTATCATTTTTACCTACAGTCCATACAATCAGCTGTACAATCTAAACTATTATCATTTCCATCATGCACAAACATACAATCAATTATATAAAGGTTATCAATGATATTTCAAATATATTTTCAATTGAGAAGTAGGCAAAAGCAATGTATCAGTCAACATGTTCATAGTAACATAAAATCAAGCTTCGTACATGTTTCAATCATTGAACAAAATAAAGCTATGTATTATTCTACATGCTTAAAGCAACATCGAAAAACTTAGTACGTGCATCAGCATATAAACAATGAAAAGCTATGTATCAGCCATGTATCACCCCCTTACATAATGAATGTACACATATATCTATACATAAATATCTCTAAAATCAAATAACACTACACAATCAAAATAGTAGGGCAAAATATGATATCAAGGTCTCTGAGGGGATCGTTGGGCTAGGGCTAGTGTTGCTGGTGGGGCTGCTGAAGCTGCTATTATTGCTGGGGCTACTATTGGGGTTGCTATTGGGGCTGATGCTATTGGAGCTGCTGTTGCTACTATGTTAGATGTATGTCCTAGAAGTTAATTATTGGCTAACACATTTTTATTCTATGACACAAATTTATACTTAAACTATTGATTTAATCAATAAAGAGCAAGTTTTTTTTTTCATTCAAGTGTTATATGTCTTTGAATCATTCTTGAAATTGATGTTATGATACATATGCTCAAATATTGAGAATTAGAGGCATATATGATTGATTCCTAAATTGCCCCCGATCATAGGATAGTCATGGGAATGGTAATCCATCTAGATAGATGAGTGCACGGTTCACTTATTTTGGGATAGATGAGTCTATAATCTATAGTGTAAAGACACTGAGCAGAAAGTATGAATAGTTGTTAGAGAATAACTAGTACTGAGCGTGACCGTACGAGAGATCACATAGATTTTTATTCGATCATCAGTGATTATCTTGATGCTGTAGTTGTGTGACTGATCCTTTGACCTACGGTATCACAGTTGCTCACAGTAAGACTACTATAGTTTGACTACACATAAATATTAACTCGATTATAAATTTTTGTAGTAGATATTGGTTTCAATTGGTTGAGCTGTGCGAGTGATGTGTGCATCTATATGAGATCTATCAATCATGATAGAGAAGAGTAGTCCTATAAAATTTAAGAAGCTGAGTCCACAAGTCTATGGCTATAGCAATGTGATTGATGAAAAAGAGATTTCATTTGGTATCACTAATAAACTTGAGCTGATTGAATTTATCATATGACTGATGATGAGGTTTGACGAATTATCTATGACCTGCTATGTAGTCGAGACTCATGATAGAAGGACTGTATCATACATTAACTACACCTAGAGGTTCTATTTGATTTTGCTTGGTTGCTACTATATATTACTAGATGTCACTAATAGATTATGAGAGCTCAATGGGATCATTTTGGATCAATGATCCTTGTCGAGTTAGAGTGAAACTATTTTGACACATTGAAAGGGGTTTCAGTAATACATATGATAGAGATTATGGTATGTCTCACTACCAAACAGAATTGAACCTATAGGGTCACACATAAAGGAAGAAGATCTGAATTGATTATAATTAAGCTTATGAAGTACCAATTTATATGGATTTAGAGAGATCCTATTGGGTTCATTTTAACCTTGCTAGCATCTGGATAAATCCAATTTTTTTTGTGGTTGGTTTACTTATATGATAAGTTTTAACCAAATTCCTACACTTGATTTGAGCCTAATTAAATTTGATTCAATAAGATTCAATGGTTGGATATTTAATTTATGGTTTAGATTAAATCAAGAAAGAGTTTCTTGATTTTATTCATTAAGAATCTTTGAAGAGAATTTATGAAACCATATGGACTGATTTGAGACTTTTAATTGGGTCCCACATCATGGAATACCTAGCAGTGGGTGTGGACTTGGATGAGTTTTGGGTGGCACCCCATTTATTTGGTCTAAGTATATTATGGCTAGAACTTCTAATATAATTAGGAGGAGGGATCCTAATTTGATTAGAACACTCTTAAGTTATCTATATAAAGGATCCTAGCCTTTACTTCTCACATAATCTCACTTCCTACCTCCTTGCCACCACCTGTTACTATGCCCACACCTCCTCTCCTCTTCCTCTCTCTAGCTCATGCCCTCTTTCTCTAGACATCCCTCCTTGGAGTTGAAAGAGAGGTGGGCAGCAACTTGATTGGAGTCAAGTGTTGGCACCAACTAATTTATTGGTTTCTTCTCTTTCCTCTCAAGTTTGTTGAAAGTTAATTACAAGCACTTCTTGGTTATTGTTTTTCTTGATTAGTTGAAGAATCAAGAAAAATTCTTGATTTCTTCAAGAATCAAGAAAGAAAGATGAAAAGGGTTCATAATTAAAAACCTCTCCAGACTTGGTCCAAGACTATTCAAACTTTTGGTTCAAGCAAGCAGGAGTTAAGAGAATCTATTCAGGTATGTGAATTGATTACAAACTTTCATTTGTTATTCCTAAAATCAGTTTATATTAATTTTAGCATATGAACTAGATCCATAGGTACTTTCATATGATGAATGCATGCTTAGATTAAAAATATTTTAATCTAATTTTTTACTGTATTTTAGATTTAAAAAAATTTTAAAATCCATATGCACTAGCATCTGTAGAAAATCCAACGTGCTACTGATGCTTAGCTGATGCTGCTGCTCTTTGTTTAGTCCTTGTTGCCATCTAAAAATACAAAAGAAACATGTCCTACTTTTTGTGAATTGGATGAGAACTTTCACAAGAAAATTTTCTTTTGATATTCTTCATTACCTTCCTTAAACTTTCCTTTTTTCTTGATGTACAACCAGATGGAGTGTTTTTTTGTTTAAATGCAGGTACCTCCTTCTTAGGAGCTTCTTTTGTAGGGGATTTATTCTTCTTTGGACCTTTGTAGATTCTAGTATTGTGCCTCCATGATATGCAGTTGCTATACCTAAAACTATCTTCAGTCTTTCTTAGCTTGCGAGGGTTCTGCATATCATCCTCCTCCCTTCTTCTTGACTTCTTTGGCCTGCCAAGAGGTCTCTTGTCTATAGGTGCATCTAATGGCTCATAAGAAGAGGACTCCCATGACTGCATACTAGATACAGAATTGATAAATGGCTCATAGGCTCTGATGAAGGTCTCTTTGGTGTACAGTGATCAACATATTGCTCAACTTTTTTCCTAGAGAACATGATCGTTGTCGCTGTATGACAATGTGGTATAGCAGTCAACTCAAAATTTCTGTACTCTAAAATTTTTTTCTCAAGGTCAACAATATAGGTACAATCATAAAGGTCCACCTCAAAGATGCTAGCTCCACTATATGTGATATGGTACTATATGGCCGGCAGCTTTACATACTCAACTTTCTTTTGAATCTTAGGACATATAAGATCCTTATACTTCAGTGCAGCCAACCTCTCTATCTAGAATCTATACATCAGAAGCTTTCTAATAGTCTTCAGATAAGTGATAATTGACTTGTCCCTGACTTTCACGGTGTAATTATTAAATAATTCACATATATTATTCAGTATTATATCACACCTTCGCCTGGGACTAAATGCATGTCCACTCCATGGAGGTAACTCTTGCCTAAACAACCAATCTATTGCTTTCTGATCCAAGTTAGCAAAGGCATTCATCCTCAGCTTGAATCTAAATTGGATAGAAGCTTGAGCTGCTATATATAGGGTATCTTTGAAGTTCTTTTCTTTGAATAACTTTCTAAAGTGAGTCCGCAAATGCTTTACATGGAACCTGTGATCAATATCTGGCATCATACAGTTGAATATCTCTACTAAACCCTACTAAGAAAAGACAAAGGTTAGTATATATTTATGAAATATTAGAAAGCTTAACAAGGGTAGACTAGTATTAGTACCTTTTGCCTATCAAAAATGAATGTCCAACCTCCATCCTCTATTTGTATGTCTGCTAAGAGGATAATCAGAAATCACATCCAACTCTACTTGTTCTCGGCCTAAACAACAACCCATGTGATAGAGAAAATATCATCTTTCTCATCTCTCCCAATAGCTGATAAAAGTTGGTCCTCCCATAGTCCCTTTCAAGTGGCACCCACCCAAGCCATCAATGAGTCTACATCCATCAAGAAAATCCCTCTTGCAAGTATAAAGACAGACATACAACCTTTAGAACATGGGCTGCTATCCTTCTCTGAACAATGAACTGATAAGCATGATACTATCAAGATTGGTCCTCTTAATGATATCACAATACTCCATAGCAGTGGTAGAGCCATGTTATTCCCAAGGTATGCACACGCCCACCCTGGGTTTTTCAAAAATCCATTATATATAGTATGATACATAGTTTAAGTGCCCACCCTCCTTTTTAAATGTGACCCCACTGACCAATATTGTTTTCACTTTTGCATATGCAAAACAAATTGAGAGTACAAACTATAAAAAGATGCACAATTAATAAAAAAAATTCAACTTCAGCAACTTTAGCCCATTAAAAAGATTATATAATATATTATTAAGGAATATGAATCGTTGGTCCACCATCCACCCGGCCCCAAGTCCTTTCATTCTGTATTGTTTCCCTTTCTAGTTCCAACAAAGTAGCAAAGACGGCAAGTAGCAACCCGTCCCCGACTTTGTTTCATTCTCTATTTTAATCTGATATTCTTTTGCACAAAAAATACAGATAGCAACTCCAAGTCCCCAGCTGCCCAGCAAGAGCAAGACAACACAGGAAAAAAAAAGGGCCTCCTCTTTGTGTTTCACAAACTCACAGAACATAGCTTCTATAAAAAGTAAGGTAAGACAAAGTTTTCACAATTCCTTTCAATTTATTTACTTCAATATGATTTACTAATTTTTTTTATTCTTTGTTTGAATTATATTTGTGATTTCTTTTGAATAGGGTATGGATAAATTTCTTAAAAGAAAATCAATTTCTCACCAACAATAATTTTCCTCTCAGTCCAAGCCAACTAATCCTCAAGATAATGCACAAAATTATTCAAAGCAACCTCGAAATGAGATTAATTTAGAAGATCTTCCGACAGATCCTGGGTTATGCCCTAAAATTTCATATTATCATCCTAATGATCGAGACAAAGTACGAAGAGCATACTTGCAAAAGGGACCTTGTCAACCCCGTCACCATAATATTCCCAAGAGAAAATTTGGGGATAAGTTGTGAAGATTTTGTCCCTCTTGGTTTAATGAATTTGGCAATTGGTTGGAGTACAGTATAATAAAAGATGCTGCATATTGCTTGTATTGCTATCTTTTTAAGCCCGATATTTGAAAGCAATCTGCTGGAGATATATTTGTTACAGAGGGATTTAGCAATTGGAATAAGAAAGATAGATTTAACCTTTATATTGGAGGTCCAAATAGTGCTCATAATAATGCTTTGAAGAAGTGTCAAGGTTTGATGAATCAAAATCTGCACATTGAAGTTGCTATTTCTAAGCAATTAGATCACGCTCGTGACATATATCAAAGTCGATTAATTACAATAGTTGATTGCATTCGGTTTTTTTTTGAAGGAAGGATTAGTTTTTCATGGTCATGATGAATCTAAACATTCTACTAATCAAGGTAACTTTTTTAAACTTCTCAAGTTTCTTGCTGATCATAATAAAGCTATAAATAATATTGTTTTACAAAATGCTCCTAAGAAAAATCGGTTAACTGCTCCTGACATTCAAAAGGACATTGTGAATGCTGCTACAATTGAGACCACTAAAGCTATTATAAATGATCTTGGACATGAATATTTTGCTATTATTGTTGATGAGTCACGTGACATATCAAACAAAGAATAAATGGCTAGTGCTTTGGATTATGTGAACAAAAAGAGAACTATTGTTGAGCATTTTCTTGGTATAGTACATGTTAGTGATACTACTACTTTACCACTAAAGAGAGCAATTGAATCATTATTTTGCAAACATGGATTGAGTATATCAAGAATTTGTGGACTATGATGGTGCTAGTAATATGCAAGGTGAATTAATAGACTTAAAAGTTTAATTTTGATACAAAATTCATCTGCTTTTTATGTTCATTGTTTTGCCCATCAATTACAACTCACACTTGTTGCTATTGCCAAGAATCATATTTAAATTGCTTCACTTTTCAACTTAGTTGCTACTTTATTGAATGTTACTGGAGGCTCATACAGGCGACATGACATGCTTCATGAGAAGCAAGTTGCTAAAGTTAAAGAAGCATTAGAAAAGGGGGAAATTCTAAATGGACGTGGCATGAATCAAGAAATTAATCTAAAATGAAGTGCTGATACTCATAGGAGTTCACATTACGATAGTTTAATAAATTTAATTCTTATGTATTCCTCAGTAATTGATGTGCTTGAGATTACCAAGGAAGATGGACACAATCCAGATCAAAGAGTTGAAGCTAATGGCCTCTTAGACATATTACAGACATTTGATTTAGCATTCACCTTGCATTTGATGAAAAATGTATTGGGGATCACTAGTGAACTGTCACAGGCATTGTAGAAGAACAATCAAGATATCATTAATGCCATGAAATTAGTTAATATCTCAAAGCAGCGGCTACAGATTTTGAGATACAAAGGATGGGAATCTTTATTGAATGAAGTCTGTTTGTTTTGCACAATTCATGAAATTGACATTCCTAATATGGAAGAGATATTTTTATCTAACGGAAGATCACAACATAGAGCTTAAGAGATTACAAATTTACATCATTATTGTATTGATTTACTTTATACTATTGTGGATATGCAACTTCAAGAGCTTAATGACTGCTTTACAGAGACAAATACTAAATTGTTTCTTTGTTTGGCATGCTTAATTCCAAATAACTCATTCTCTGCATTTGACAAGCAAAGGTTGATTCAGTTTGCTAAGTTTTATCCATATGATTTTTCTTCCACTAATTTGATAGTTCATGATAACCAATTGGAGACATACATTATTGATATGCTAAGTAGTGATGAATTTTCAACTTTAAAAGGGATTGGTAGCCTTTCAAAGAGGCTAGTTGAAATTGAAAAGTATCTTGTTTATCCATTAGTGTATTCTCTTGTTAAGTTGGCATTAACTTTACCTATTGCCATAGCGATTGTGGAAAGAACATTTTCTGTAATGAAGATTGTGAAGAATCGACTACATAATCAAATGGGAGATGCGTGGCTAAATGATTGTTTGGTCACTTATGTTGAGAATAATGTATTTAACAGCATCGACAATGAGTTGATTATCCAACGATTTCAAATTATGAAATCACACCGAGGACAATTATAGCAGGTAACTTTTTAATTTCAATAAGAATAGTTAAATTTTATTGTCTATTTTATATGTTAAAATGTCATTAGTAGATTTATATATTAGATTTTTATGATTATTTTTTTATTATATATATTTAAAAATTTAAACATAAATAGGTGCCCCCTCTGACCTTACAGTCCTTGCTCTAACATTGCTCCATAGTTTCCATATTGCTCTCTATGTGACCTGTGAATGGCTAGGAGTGCCTTCTTCTTTGCTCTATAGGCTTGAGCCCAGGAGATCTATACCTTAGCATCCCTCTTCACTCTTAAAATAAATCCTTTAATACTTTATTTAGTATCATCCTTAATATTTTCAATGTAGGCTTCAAACAACCATCTAGAGTTCATTAGATGATTATCAAAATATATCCCATATTTATGTGTGAGTTGAAACTTTATAATATAATAAGTGGATACCCTCTGTAGAGGAGAGGCATGTATCCTCTAACCATAATTTTTCTTACACACTGCAATTACTCTAGCTTTGTCATTATACTTGTACTTATAGTCAAACCATTTTCTATATCATATTGCCTCAAAGCCCTTCTAAACACTTGATCAAAGCAAAAAGCATTCTCAACTTCCAATCTATAGGCTTTGAAAAATCTATGACCTCATTAAACTCTAGAAAGCTAGAGCTATCCCCTTCCCTATCTAGTGAGCCACTGATCCTTTTGAGCTCGTCACTATCAGCAAGCTCAAGCTCTTTTTCAATTGTCTTCTCTTCTTCTATAACTCATTCCTCCTGCCTTTCAATATTTGTATCACCAACTGAATTATCAACATACTCCTCAAACAACTCATCATCATCCTCATCAGAATCTAAGAAGTCACTCAAGGATTAAAACGATCACTATCAGAACTAATTGTGCCATACCCTTCTGCATCCACAGGCCTTCCACCCTTTTCTTGCTACTACCCCTGCTCTGCTTCTGGTCATGCCCCAATTGCTGCCCCTGCTCTTGATCTTACGCCTACTACTGACCCTGCTCTTGATCTTACCCATGCTGTGGACCCTGCCCCTCCTATTGCTGCTCTCCAACTGTCTCATCAATATATTGGGTGGACGGAAGTGCAGGAGGTGGCTCAACTATATCCAAATGAATCTCATCAATTATATATTCTACATAAATTGCTATATTCCTCTTCCCCATACAAATAGCCAATAGTTAGAGCACATTAGTGTATAGAGACTTTACTCTGTCTTCCAAAAACTACCAGAAGACTACATAGCATAGTTGTTCTATCTTCTGGTAACCAGCTCCATCAGATTTTCTAACTCTATATAATTCATTAAGTCTGGATCATAATTATCAAAATAATTGATAGAGCCACCAACATACTACATACTGGGGGAGAAATAAATATATCCCTCATGATAGATCTCTAGTATAAATAGTTCATCCATTGCACATACATACATAAAATCATTGTTAATATAACCATGTTACTTAACTTAATTAATATACAACACTATTGCCTAACTTATCTCAAAACAGAACACTATTAGAATGCAATAATACAGTGAGGATAAGGGTTCAATTCTTTGGAGTTAGCTCCTTAAGGATGGGGGTTTCATTCTTGGACTTAGATAATAGTGCTATTTTCGTTACGTAATTATTGTCTCAAATAATATGCATTATGCAATGTTCATACTAACAAAAAAATATAAATAATAAATTTTGAATTTTTGCTCATGGTTATCATTTAGGTTAAAAAAAATTTAAGATTAATACAAAATTAATAAATAAAAATTATAATATATAAATTATTTAAAATATATAAAATAAATTTATATTAAGGATATGTGAACTATATTAAACATAAGATTAACAGTCTATATGGCTTCTACAGTGGACCACTGTAGTTTAACTACTCTAACAATCCACATAGACATGGGTTGTTGCCTTCCTGTCATACCAAGACTTTAAGATTTGGGATGGTGCAATGGTTCCCTCTCTTCACCACTTTCAAGTGCTTTAGGTCCACTACCCTCTTACTAATGTAGCAAATGCCTTCTAATACATTTAGATAGTGGCCCTAAAGAAAGCTTTCCAACTTGGGTGGAGTAGAATCCCAATAATGCACATGGCTAGAGGCCCTAAAAACAAATAATTTTATACAAACCACATACTGAAACCGACTATAAAACCCAAGAAATCGTATACGTTATCAAATACAAATAAATTGAAAGCATGAAAACATAATAAATCAATTGTTATCAAGCACAAAAAAATTTAAACAGTAACAGAATCCCTTTCAAGCACAAACACCAAAAAAAAACTCAAAACCTATCATTTCAAATCACTAAATCCGTTGAGAAAATAGTACCAATGAACTAGTGGCTAGTGAGGATTCTGATAAGTTCAAATATCTCCATACATTTGGAGATGAAAGGGCTCTGGCAGATTTGGAGATGATGGCAACAAATAACTTCGAATGAAGATGAAAGGGCTCTGGTGGTTGTTCCCCTAAAAAACAAATCCTCTAATAGTTAAAATGTATAGAGGGTGTTTTGGTCATTATGTCTTTTTCGTTGACACTATTAAAATGAAAACTAACGACTAGAACCTTTTGTAACATTTATAAAATTTTGGGGGCCGTTTGAGATTTTTTTTCTTTTAGGGTCAAATGTAAAAAGATCAAACTTTAAGGGATGTCTCTATAATTTTTTCAACAAAATATAGAATAAGGTATTACATAATTCAGCTGATGATATTAACCAAACACGCAATACGACAGAGCCTAGGTTTCGGATGATGTTAGCAGCCGTGGAGATGATGGGAATCGAGGGTGACATTCTAGATCCATAAAGTGACACTACTTGAACTAACGAGTGGATGTAAAAAATCCAAAACTAAAAGGAAGATGTTCCTATCTTAGAAATCCTTGGACCTTCTCATGTATCGATTTCTTTGCATATAAATGTTAACCATAAACACAACATTTATCAAAAAACTTCCCCTTTGATTTTTTAAATACAATATTTATTCTTTTCTTTATTAAAAATTTAACACAATACAGAAAACTTCATCAGAATATCCAACATTTCTTCTCTAAATATCCAGCATTCAACACAGCATTTATTAGAAAATTTTAACTTTCTCATGTATTCTCTATCTTATTTCCTTTCCTCTGATTTTCTAGACATAGCATTTACTAGAAAGTTCCCTTATTAAAGCCACATCAAAGAAGAAATCATTAAAGTCACATCAAAGAAGAAATCTTGGTTGGAACTGATTGAATAGCCCACAAAATATCAAATTCTTGAAGCCACATCAAAGAAGAAACTATTTCCATCATAAAATAAAAGCAACATAATGCAAAGCAAAAAAATCTCCCCATATCTATTCCATCAAACAATATGTGTGAATACATAGCCAAACCAAGGATCCACCAATGCAATAGTTCCGATCCTTAGCCAAAACCCATACAAATAAAAGAGAAAACAAGAGTTACTAGAATAACAAAAGTAGTGTATCCACTAGATAGCCTTGGTGATTCTTCCTGCAAGACTCCAGTCCGAGGTGGAGGCAGCTGAAAGAGGGCATCGATGGAGGACATGAGCACTGAAAAGAAACCTGCAAGAGAAGTCCACTCATGTTGGAGGTTTTTTAGTGGAAGACTCTCTAATACTTAAGTCAGCTGAAGCTTGAAAATAGTAAAAAAAATGATGGAAGAAAAAATGCACAGAGGAGTTCTCTCTGGTGTAGAAGGGAGGGTATTATTAGTCCCTCATCGATTATGAGTCAAGGAAGACTTTGGCATATATAGAAAGAGACCATCCTTTCCATACGAGGTATCTTTTGAAAGATAAAATTATAAGGTCTATAAGTTAGAGTAGACAATATCTCACGCACCGAGCCATGAGCCCTTAACCGCAATAGTGGTGCACTAGGAATGGGACCATCCCTACAACTATAAGTCTCCTTTCATCTGTATACAGTCTATGGTTAAAATAAGGAGGAGGATATTTTTCATTCATACACAGACTCCTCCTTTACTAAAAAACTATAGTGAAAATAAGGAGGAAGGCACCTCTTATCTGTTTACAGACTCCTCCTTAACTAGAGGCTATATTGTGGTGTAGAAGGGAGGGCATCACTAGTCCCACATTGATTGTTAGTTAAAAAAAACTCTGATTTATATAGAAAAAGATTATTCTTTCCATGTGAGGTATCTTTTGAAGAACAAAATTATAAGACTTATAGACCAGAGCAGACAATACCTACATGCCAAGCCATGAGTCCTTAGCTGCAATAAAGGTGGGAGAAGGTGGGGATGGGATGAGAAGAGATCTCAATGAAGTAGATGAGGAGAGTCAACAGTTATGAAGGGTGACCTCATGCAGTGGATAGTCGAAGCCGAAGTGGGAAAAAACAAGGAAGGCTCAAAACCACATTGGAGAATTGAGGATTCATGGCTACGAGGGTAGGATGGTAGGGACGCGAACTGAATAGGGACACTGAAATGATTTATATATGTATGTATATATGTATGTGTGTATATGTACAAATACAGATCTGCTCAATTTAAATCAAGTTTTCTAAAACTTAAATCAAATCTAAACCAATTTTTTCTATTTATAAAATTTTTAAAACAAATTAAAACCAAATCTAGAAAAATATGATCCAAACCAAATCGAAATAACCAGTTTGAGTCGATTTTATAATTTGATTAGTTTGGTTGCACACCCTATTAACCAAGTTAAGAACGAGGATGCACTTGGCTTGATCACATGTCTAAATTTTTAATTAATCTTTTTAAATAGAAATGGTCCATTTATTCCAAAAAATCATAAAAATTATATATGGCCCAGATAGCTACAATTCTTGATTTACTAATTTTTAATTATTTTATTCTAGAATATTCATGTGTCAGAATATGATCGATGGCATCATCTTTTAATTTTCATGATAATTTGTATTTTCCTTCAAAAAATTAAAGAAATTAGCAGAAATATTGAAAATAATGATTCTTGATTCTATATGCTCCTAAATTAGGTTCAAATGCCATGTAGTATAATCTGAGTAGAATATTTATTGGTTCAAATAATGCATTTTTATTCTACATATTAGTTTCTTAAAAAATGATATGTGCTAAAAATTAGATATCATTGAATTGCAATTTTTTTGAAATAATCATATGCATGTTTGATTAATTTAAATGCTATTTTCCATATGAGTTGGAGCATGAATTGAGTTCATATGCTTTTATGAATATTTAGGGCCAATTACTTGTATGCATCATTTAAATAATGAGAACATAATTACTTAGCTGCTTAGATGAAATCATGCAATTTAAATAACAAGCCTGTAGAAATTTGTATTTGAGTGGAGTTCTTGGTTAATTTGGTAGGATTCAAAGGAACTCTAACCTAGAACTAAATTTTTGCATAAATAAACTAAATTTATAATAATTCAACATTTATGACATAAAAAATGGTCAAAAAAGAATTTTTAATTTTATAATTTGTGTTAGATTATCATTATTTTTACTATTAATTCTATATTTTTAATATCTCTATAATAGTTATTATTATCCTCAGCTTATAAGACTACTATGCTTAAGCTGAATAAGAGTGAAAAATTGAATAGTGATAAGTTTAATATTTGGCAGCAAAAGTTTGATACATTCTCCAAGAGACAGAAATTCTAGGGACTTTTAAGCATACTATGGTTGAACCTAAGCATTCTTATACTCCACATAGAAGAGATTAGGAGATTTATCAAAATTGGAGCAAAAAAAGAATTGCACAACCTGCACCATATTGTTACACAGTATGCAAGATGATCTTATGTATCATTTCATGACACACTAACAAGTGATATATTTTTATATTTATTATAGATATTTTTGATAATTTATGATGCTAACATCTTTTAAAAAATCTAATTTCATAAATAAATTAAATTTTCTTACAAAAATAGATAATTTTAAAATATAAAATTAGAGCATATTTATGAAAAATAGATGTTAAGTTAATTGAGTAATTTTAAGTATCAAAATAATAAAAAATTATTAAAAAATTTAATACATATTTTTTCTTATTTTTTAGATAAAAATCAGAGCAAAAGTCAAGTCAAAATATCCTAAAAATATTGAAAATTGCCTTTGGTGTATGGTGGATCAATCGCTCGGTCTATGGATTCAAGGGCACGATCCATAGAAAATGCTTCACGGTGTTTGGCATAGCTCACAGGCGGGCAGAAGAAATTTTTGCAATCCGACGGTTGATATCGCTCTTGATATGTGATTTGACGGTCGAGATTATGCATTACCATATCCAGCGATGGTGGCCCACTTCAAGTCCTCGATCCAACAGTCCAAATTCATCCAGAACCAGATCAGACGATTGCTGTTCATTGTCGGTTGAAAAGAAAAATTTTTTGCACAATCTGACGGTCGAAATTCAATCCATCATTCGATCCGATGGCTGTGGTTATTCCCGACTGAGAATAGGATATAAAATATGCAATCCAACGGCTAAAATCAAATCTGATGTGAGATCCAATGGATGATAGAGTTTTTGACTGTAAGAAGGACTTGATCTACATTTTCTGGGCAGATCTGGGTGGTCCAAAGAAGATCCGACGATCAAAACTTAATATTATGGGTATTATACGATTTTTGAGGATTTTAGGACTCCTTTTGTGACCAAAAAAAGGTGAAAAATTCACCTATAAATAAGAGGTCTAAAAATAAGAGTAGAAAAGAGAAAAAAATAGTAAAAATATGAGAAAAAATTAGAGAAAAAAATTAGAAAGGTTTAGGGATCTAAGAGAAAGGATGAATATGGAGCTAGAGATCTTGATGCGTGGCTAAATCTCTTTAACCCAGGAATACGATGAAGCTTGTAAATAGATTTTTATTTTTTTATGTATTTAATTTTTATGTAATAAAATTATACTTTTATTTTATATCATTTTATTCTGAGGTATTGATCTAGTCTACACAGTCTAAACCATCCACTGACGTGCCATGATCTTTGGATATGGTACGTGTCTAAAACAGATGGATCATGATATTTTAGATTAAATCTTATATTTTATAATTAAATTTAGATAGTTTATACTCTAATAGAATGAGCTGTGATCTACTGATACAATCTGTACCTCTCAGAGATAAGCTATACTAATATCCTAATCATAAGAATTAATATTGCAACATAAAAAAAAAATAAATCTAATTTGCATGGTGGATTCAAAATTCTTGGATTATCTCTCTGACTTATTTTTTTTCATAAATTAATTTATATTTATAATTAAATTTTTATTATTTTATTCTTTCTTTAATCTTTTTACAATCAATTCTCTTTTATTTCTTCTTCAAAAAAAAAAGAAAAACAATCGTCCTAGATCCTCGTGGAAACGATCCCAACTCATCCTATCTATATAGTTTGAGTTGGTTTCTATTCTTGACCACCTACGATAGTGTTCAAATTTTGACACCATTGTCGGAGATCTAGACATGATTTTTTTTTATTTAAAAAAAGACTTTCTTTAGTCTTATTCTTAGTTTCTTTTTATTTGCTTTCTAACTTACTTAGTTCCTTAGTCAAACTTACTTTCATCCATAAAAAAAAAAATCTCTATATTGACACCTCATAATCTACATAGGAAATAAGATACTTAATCATAAAACTTAAAAAGTAAAACAAATCAATTTACTCTTGACTAACTACCAAATTTGACCATCTTTTCTTCTTTCATTACATAATTCCATAAAATATCTTAAGGGCACAAACTCTAAACAAGATAAGGTAAAAATTTCATCACCCTTCCTTGACTCATAAACCACCATCCTGCATATTGCATTGACCTAAACTTTAACCTAAAATTAATTAGACGTTGGCCCCTAAGGACTCTCAAGCTCAATAGGACAAGGGATCCTAAGAGTTGGATCAGATTAGGAATAGTCAGTTTGACTAGTGTCTAGAAAAGTAGTTCAGAAACTACGTCCTGAAAGAAGATGGTTATTTAACTAATTTCGTTCACTTATCTGACCAACTCAGTTGGTGTCTAAGGAAAGCAATGAGGAGACCCCCACCAACCTTATACTTATCTGGCCAGTTGAATGGCTAGTCTTTTACCTGAAGTGCTTAAAGGCAACATTGACAGTTAGGAGCTGTCTAAATCTAGGGTTACCCTTAGCTAAGATTGACTGCATAATTTGATTACTAACCTACAACTATTAACCCTAATTAAAACACTCTTCTCTATCATCTCTTGATTTAGGACTCCTTAAGCTCTCATCTTTAGAATTCTCTTCTCATCTATCTCTCTTTCCTCTTCTCTTTAAAAATATATATATATATAAATAACTAAAAATTTCTAAATTTCTTCTTGAACAAGGATATCTATCAATTAGTGAGAATAGATTCAAACTTTGCATCGAGTCCAATAGACCTTAAGCCCACTATGGGTGAACCCAAACATGAACCTCGAGTACTGAAAGACCTTTACTACCCAGTTGGATTAGCCCAATCCTCATGTATCTGACTCCCACAAACTTATGCCAATTTTGAAATTAAATCTCAGATCATAAACATGCTTCCCAAATTCATCAAAATCAAAGATGCATACATTTTTATAAGAGAATTTAAGAAAGTATGTGCCACGATACGGCTTCAACAGCTCACTGAGAATGCTGTAAAACTTAGGTTGATCAACTTTGCCCTCAAGGATAATGCCAAAAAGTGGTTATACAGTCTTCCTAACCAATCCATAGCATCATGAGAGGGTTTTGTTAAAGTGTTCCTGAAAAATTTTTTTCCACACCATAAGACTGTCAAATTTAGGAATAAAATTAATCAATTTTATCAATTATCTGGTGAGTCTTTTTGGAAGTGCTTTGATCATTTTAAGAACTTTTTGAGTCAATGCCCACACCATAAAATAGAAACTTAGAGGCTGTGCTAAATTATTTATGAAGGACTAGACCCAAACTCTAGAACCATGTTAGAATCAATGTGTCAAGGTTAATTCATGAATAAAGAACCTATAAAAGCCTGATAATTTCTAAAGAATCTAGCAGAAAAGAGCCTATAATGAAAGATTACTAAGAAACTCGATAGACTCACACCTTCAAGAGGAGATGTATATCAAGTTCTACCTTCCCTAGCTGAAGAGGCTAAATTTGCATCTTTGATCCGTAGGATAGAGGCCCTAGAACTCAAGAAATATACCCAAGTGAACCAAGTTGCAACATCCACATGTAATGGATGTAATGCCACAAACCACACAATAGAAGGATGTCTTTTCTTGATGGGTCCAATCGAGAATGAAGTAGCACAGGTGAGCGCAGCCTATCAAAGATCCATAAATGATCCCTACGCACCAACGTACAATCCAGGATGGAAGAATCATCATAATTTTTCTTGGTCATAAGGGTCAAACTCAAGTAGACCTACCTTCACTCAATCCAACCCCAGATTCACTCAATCATCAAATAATCCATCAGATTTTAGTAATGATCAAAGGCTTAACTCGCTAGAAAAGAGTCTAGAAATCCTAGCGAAATCGACTACTAACACCAACACTACACTAAACAACTTCATGCAGACCACGAGGTAGCTTTTAACTTCCAACACCCAGGCTATTGCCCTTTAGAGATGCAGTTAGGTCAATTAGCCATGGCTAGCTATGAGTGAAAGAAAAAAAGATAAACTACCGAGTCAACCCGAGGCTAATCCTAGAATTCAGAATAATAAAGGACCACAACAAGGAGCTCAGATCAATCAATTAAACATAATTCACACCTTAAGATTTAGAAAATAAGTAGACAACTATGTCAGTACATCTGAAGATTAAGATGGCCCATTGTCTAAACCATGTCATGAGCAAGTAACCGATCAGACCGAGTCTAAGGAGCCAGATAAATCTAAAGAGTCAACAGAGATTGACGAAACACCCAAGCCACTTGTAGAATCCACCTCAAGGTTTAAGCAAGTCAAGACATCACCCACTAATCCTGTAGCTCCTTTTCCAAATAGACTTAGGTCTAACAGATATTCAATCCATATGAATCAAATCTTAGAGATGTTTAAACAGTGAAAGTAAATATTCCTCTACTAGATATGATCCAACAAGTTTCCACATATGCCAAATTTTGCAAAGACCTATGCACAAAGAAGAAGACCACCAACATCCTCAAAAAAGCCTTCTTGGCAGCTAGTGTGAGCTCATATCTGTCGAGCCACATGTCTGTTAAGTATAAAGATCCAGGGTCTCCGATAATCTCTTATGTCATTGAAGAAATCATCACTGATAGGGTCTTATTAGACTTAAGGGCTAGTATGAATATCTTACCCTATTCAGTCTATGAAAAACTAATGATAAGATAATTAAAGCCTACAGAAATCACATTGCAATTGGCAGGTCGATTAGTGAGGGTCTCCAAAGGACTTGTGGAGGATGTGTTAATCAAGGTCGGCAATTTTATTTATCAAATGAATTTTGTGATCTTCAAGACTGAACCAGTATCTAATCCAAAAGATCCTATCCCAGTAATCTTAGGAAGACCATTCTTATGTTGAAAAATATATCCCAAAAGCCAATCGTCAAGCTATTGACAGTTGAGCAACCAAGTATTGTAATTGATTTGTTAATAAATAAAATATATTTTTGATATTTTTATCATAAGTTTTCATCTTCTAACGAACTCCGTTGTTATGATGAAGTTCTTAGGACTATTTAAGTTCGATAAAGAGAGGTTTATCAATTAGTCTTTAAAATTATTCACGATCAAATGATAGGCTGTTAATAAGGATGACAGCTTCTATCGAGCATAGGTCGCTGTAGGCCATATGGGTTGGTTGTCTTCTTAATCAAGGAGGGTAGAGATACTGGTATGGCATACAGGTAAGATGTAAGGATATATCATCATTGAATGTGACTAACTCCAGAGCATTCTGCTGTCAAGAATGTCTCTGATGGGATATAGGTATAAATGTCCCTTAGACCTGAGATCGCCTCAGTGACTTGCAAGCAACTCACTATGCTTTGGTACTGGAGTAATTAAATTTTTAATTCAATGATGGAAGGCTTCTGGGCACAGTCAAATACTTGCAAAGTTAGAGTGTGATCGAGATGGGATTGACTACTCCAAGAGTTAAAGAATGAGTCGCTGTATTTCAATTTAGCAAAATCTTGGCCAGGATAATCCATCAGATGAATTTGATATTTTGAAATACAATGTGGACAACTTGATCAGAGTTGACAGTTGAACTCTGAGGTGTCCTATGATCATTTTGGTCAAGGAGTTGAATTATATGAAAACTATATCCGCATGGGTTCTAATGATGTTGTTCTACACATTTGACCTATCCGACCGTCGGGTATCATTACTAGATGGTTACTTCGATTGGTACAAAAATTTATTTCTATGCTACTGACTTAGGTTCAGACCTATGAGGTCACATACATTAGAGTTCATGATCCGATCGGATGGTTGATCAACGATTAAAAATTATTCTAGGGTTAAACGATCAATATGATTGACATTTAACCTAGTATAAGTGTTGCAAGAGGATAGATTAGCAATTTGATTGCTAATTGGCTTAATTTGATTAAGCTAATAGATTGAGATTAAATTTAATTAAATATAATTTAGTTAGATTTAGTTTGGGCTAGATTGGATCAAGTTTAATTGATTTATTGGATAAGCCAAGTGCAAGAAAAAACTAGTCCTAGTTCAATTAGGACTTAGGTCAACCTAATTTTTAATTTGATTAAAAAATTAAAATAGATTTAAATCTAATTTAATCTGATTAAATTAGATTTTTAATTAGGTTAAATCTATTTTAATTGGGTTGATCTAATTTTATTTTGATTTGATTTGAGAAACCAAATTAAAATAAGTCATAAGATAGAATCCTAGTAAGACTAGGATTCTACCTTGTGCCACATAAGCCCCCACGCTCTCTCTCTTATTCCATGCCAATTTTCTCTTATTTTGTATGATAAAAATCTTCTCTCAGGTCTTCACCATGCCCAAAAGGTTTTCTCTCTTCTTTCTTACATGAAAGATGGTTGTGGATCAAATCAAAGTAGGAATAAGTTTGGATTTCAAATTCTATGAGATAGAGTTTTAGAAATCCAAAACTCTTTCTTTTTTGCACCAATTTTATCCAAATTTTTTCTAAAATTTTATGAATTTTATGGCACTTGATATGTGCCATTTGCTGTTAGTCTACACACAAAAAAAAGGAGGGGGCACCCAAGAGTTGGGCGCCTCTTATCTTGCCATGTTTGGATAAACCTTGACTAGGTATTTGACCTAGACAAGGACTCTATCATATCTCTCTATATAAAATAATTTTTTATAAAATTTTTACAAAAAATAGATCAAAGAGAGACCTTTGGCATGTCCAAAATCAAAGAGAAAGAAGATTGGGGCATGGAGATATAATAGATACAAAATAGAGTGTCTAGAGAGAGCAAAGAGAAGAAGAAGAGGGTCTTCTTCTAGGGTTGTTGTGTTCATCTCTTCCCTTCCTCCATCCTGAGTTTTCTGAGAGTGTCTCAGATCTAAAACTTCTTCTCTTAATTTTTATCTTTGAAAGAGTCTAAATCAAGAAGAAGGAGGTACTTGATCAACCATCGAAGAAGGATCAGTGCAGTAGTAGCATACTGTGCTGATTTCCTGGAGCAGGACTTCTGATCGAGATTTGTGGACTTGTGTGAATGACTCCTAGAGGTCGGATGTATGTGTGGCTCGCAACATCATCTTCAAGCCTGGATCAACAAGGTTAGAATATCTAACTTGCAAGGTAATAGATCTGATCTATTGTTTATTACATACATTAGATGTAGCATAAAAATATGTTGATATGATCAACATGTAGTTCATTCTCTATATGTTTTAATTTTAACTTAATATTATTTAATAATCAAATAATAAAATTTTAGATCTAAAATTTTTTAATTTTATAAAATAAATTTTAATTTATTTTAGTCTTTCACTGCATGATCTTGAAAAAATTTCAAGATCTAACCCTGAAACCTATATCTGGTTTCGTCAATTGGTATCAGAGTCAGGTTATTTATTACATGATTATTTATACATATTTAGATTATTTCTTAGATTAGATCTAATTTATAATCTGATTATTAAATCTAAAATTAAAATTTTTAGATCAATCACGAACTGCAAGGTTGTCCTACTGTAAGGTTTTCCCTTACAGTGCAAAGGTTGTCCTAGTTTGTGTAGATCTATCTTTAATCATAAATTTATTAGATATGATCTAGATTAAATTTATGATTTATTAGATTTAAAAAATATTTAAATTTAAAATAAAATCTCTTTGTTAATATAACCTGCACAAAGAATCATCATATTTTTGTCTGAAAAATTTGTGCAGTTTAAAGTTGAAATTATTTCAATTACATGAACCTGTTTAGATTAAATCTAAAGTAGTTTCATATTTATTTTATTTGCATCTTGATTATGAATCAAGCATGCAACTTGATTGGTGAAACCATGTTGTAAAATTATTTTACAAACATAAAAATTATTTTCAAAAAGTCGAACCCCAACCCTCAGCCCAAAACTTAATTGAGAATTAAGAAGTTATTTTGATTAGATTCTAGGATTGTGAATTGAAGAACCTAAGACACAAACCATAACACATTGGATTAATGGGTTAGTGGAAATTAAGTCCACTAATTGGGTTAGACCTAAGGTTAGATTAAAGATGGACTTAATTAGAGAATTGACTAAATCTAATCAATTATTGTCTTAGATTAGGTCAAAATTCTCTAGATCAATTACAATAGTTATAATTAGTTAAGTCCATATCTTTAACGAGAACCAAATGGACTTGATTCTTGGCTAAGCGGTCTAGCACGAACTGTTAGGTTGATCCAATCGAAACTAATTAAATCAGTTGGTATCTAAAGTAAACCAGACCGGTGGTTTTTAATTGGAAGTTCGCTTATCTGACCATTTCTGATGGTGTCTAAGGCAAGCTTTGGCAGACTCTCCCACCAATCAACTTACCTGGCCTCTTGGTGAAATTATATTTTGATTGGATCACTTGACTATTCGAGCTGACCCATGTCAGTTAGGTAAATCAGTGTGACTGATTTAGGTGCTCCTAGACCAGCCCTTTTAATGGTCTCCCTTAAGCTGACTTGGTGAAGTCAGTGGGAGGATCATGATAAGCTGGTTCATCTGACCTCATCCTCTAAATCAATTAATCTTTTAAAATTATTAGATCCTTAAAATAAAATAGTTATGGTGATAACTAGATCATAGCTCCCATTAAGTAGATGATAATGGATCCATCAGTTGGATAATCATTGGAGGCCCAAAGGCCTGGTGCTTATCAGCTGATAGAATTATCAATCATAATATGATTTTTTGACTGCATCTTTCTAAATGGTGGTTAGGTTAGCCAACCAAAGTTGGGCCTAATCATTCATTGGCTAGATGGGCAAATATGGTCATGTTAATGGTTGGACCTAACCAGACCTTTTCAATGGAGGCCAAAGCCTACTGATTAGGGACTGGGGCAAAATTAAAATTACTAAAAATTATTTAGAGAAATAATTGGTTATGAACCTACCTTAGATGTACATAGATTAGCCAACCAAAGTTGGGCTTGTGTGCAGTCTAAGTGGATTCTAGTACCACTAAGGAATTAGGATAATTCCTCGAATTAGAGGTAGAGGCTACCAATTCGAATAAAATAGTGGGAGAAACCTTTTGATTAAAGTCTAAATCTTTAGGTTTAATAAATTAATTACTAATTAGGTTATAATTTTTCTTTGTGTAGATATGGCCACTTCCTATTGCTCCGATCATTGTTGGACAATGATAAGTTGGTGGGACCCAACTTCGGTAGCTAGTATCGAAAGTTGAAGATAGTTCTGGAGCATGAACGATCCTATATGTAATAACAGATCCTGCACCTGAGGAGCCAGCTGCCAATGCATGTGGAATAGTCAGAGATATTTATCAAAAGTGGCTCAGTGACGGACCACGGTGCACTGCATCATGCTGGCCCATGAGCGATGAGTTCAGTCGCAATTTGAGATGGCTCAGCCAAAGGACATGCTTCAAGTGTTGAGGATGCTTTGGCATACCCGATGATGTGGAGAGGCACAAGACTAGTTGTGCCATCTTCAATGCCAAAATACGGGATGGTGCCTCTGTCACTGATCATGTATTGTACATGATCGAGCTGATGGAGTGTTTGAGCAAGCTCGACTTTCCCTTGCATGAGCAGCTTGGGAAAGATGTAATACTGAACTTGCTGCCCAAGTCTTATCTCCCATTCCTCACTCATTATAGAATGACAAAATCTGAAGTAAACTACCAAGATTACTGGGGTTGCTTCAGAACTTTGAGAAGGATCACCAACTCCAAAGGAGTCGATGAACTTAGTAGGAGGTTCATCTTCTGGTTCTCGATCCTTTAAGAAAAGAAAGAAGAATAAGAAGAAAAAAGTGAAGAAGGTGCAAGTTCAGGCTGGGACATCAGTGCAGGGCCAGACCAAAAAGATCAAGCCCAATAAGAGTCAAGCTGAATGCTTCTTTTGTAAGAAGTGGAGGCACTGAAAGAGGAACTATCCTCAGTACATTGCCTCCCTAGACCCGAACAGGCAGAGAAAGCAGCAAGCTGTTGCTGGGCAAGGTATTTATATGATAACTCTTTACAATTTCTCTATTTGTGATATAACTGACTGGGTATTGGATACCGGTAGCCCTTACCATATTTGCAATTCATTGCAGGGGTTGCAGATCAGTAGGAGATTCGACAAGGCGAGAGGTTCTTGAACGTTGGAGATGGAAGACCAGTTCCAGTTCTAGTATTAGAATCTTGAAACTTGTATTTGAGTCCCATACCGTTGTTCTTAATGATTGTCATTTCTGTCCAATTTCTTTTTAAATGTTATTTCTATAGGCCTTCTGACCAAAAATGATTATGAAAATTTAATAAAGAACAAATTTGTAATATCATTATAATGATGTTACTATTTTTTATGGATATTTGAACAATGGTGTGTATATGTTATCACAACCTGTTAACGTAGTCTATTCTACTGGCAAGCACCCTAGATTAGATAGTGTGTCAGATATCTACTTATGGCACTATAGGCTGGTCATATAAACAAGAACAGATAAACAGGTTGACTCAAGAGAAATCTCGAAGTCAGTGATTGTGAATCACTTCCAACCTGTGAGTCTGTCTTCTTGATAAAATGATCAAGTCACCTTTTATGGAAAAGGTGAGAGAGCTACTGAGCTCTTGGGCCTAGTACATACTGATGTATGCAGGCCATGAGCACAAGTGCTAGAGGTGGATATTTCTACTTCATCACTTTCAGGATGATCTATCCAGATATGGATATGTCTATCTGATGAAACATAAGTCAGATTCATTTGAAATGTTCAAACGATTTGAAGTGAAGTAGAAAAATAAACTGAGAAGAGTATTAAAACTCTTCGATCTGATCGAGGAGAAATATCTTTCTGGTGAGTTTCTCACATATCTAGGAGAGAATGGATTTCTCCCAATGGACTCCTCCAGGAACACCACAGCATAATGGTGTGTCTGAAAGGAGAAATCAGACTCTATTAGACATGGTCCGATCCATGATGGGTTTTGCCAGCTTGCCGATATCCTTCTGGGGATATGCACTCGAATCGATCTGTTATTATTAAATAGGGTTCCAAGTAAGTCTGTAATTAAGATCCATATGAGATATGGACAGGACGTAAGCCAGTACTTTACACCTTAGGGTCTGGGGGTGCCCGACCTATGTCAAATGGTTAGTTACAGATAAACTCGGACCTAGGTCTGACAAATGCACATTCATAGGGTACCCCAAAAGATCAAAGGATATTTTTTCTACCATGCTGATGAACAAAAGGTGTTCGTCAGCCTTAAGGCAATCTTTTTAGAAAAAGAGTTTCTTGGTGAAGGAACCGTTGCCTCTAAGGTTGAACTTGATGAAGTTCAACAGGTAGAAGGACCGACACCAAAGCTGAACCTGAGTCAGATTTGATTAGATCAGATCGAAGCCCAATGTACCTGCACCATTAAGGTGATCCGATAGAGTACCGCATCAGCCGGACAGATACTATGATTTCTTGTCCGGACGGTGATCCCATCGAACTCGATGAGAACGATGAGGATCCGATCACCTATATGGATGCAATGCAGAGATCTAATTCTGAAAAATAGCTTGAAACCATGAAATTCAAAATGAGTCCATGAAGGTCAATGATGTATGGACATTGGTTGACCCACCTGAAGGGTTAAACCCATTGGGTGTAAATGGGTCTTCAAAAGGAAGAGGGGCACAGACGGAAAGGTGAGACCTATAAAGTCCTCTGGTTGCCAAGGGGTATCATCAACGTTATGGTATTGACTATGATGAGATATTTTTTCTGTGGCAATGCTCAAATCCATTCGATAATGCTTGCAATAGCTGCCCATCTGGATTATGAGATCTGGCAGATGGATGTAAAGATAGCTTTCCTGAATGGAGAGCTGACGAAGAGGTGTATATGATACAACCTGAGGGGTTTACATCCACAGATGAGTCCAAGGTGTGCAAGCTTCAGAGATCCATTTATGGATTGAAGCAAGCTTCTCAAGTTGGAACATGCATTTTGATAAGGTGATCAAAACGTATGGCTTCGTTAAGAAGGAGAAGAGCCCTGCATCTATAAATGGGCAAATGGTCCAGTTGTGGTATTTCTTATCTTGTACGTGGATGACATTCTCTTAATCGAGAATGACATCCCGCACTAAGGGAATAAAAGTTTGGTTGTCATCGCAGTTCTCCATGAAGGACTTGGGTGAAGCATCTAATCTAGAGATGAAGACTATAGGGATAGATCTAAAAAGATGCTTGGGTTATCCTAGTCCACGTACATAGACACTGTGCTGAAGAGGTTCACTATGGAGAATTTCAAGAAGGGCTATCTACTGATGGCCATGAAATTTCTCTCTCTAAGAAAGATTGTCCGACAACTCCTGAAGAGAGAGGCGTATGAGTAGAGTCCCATATGCTTCGACCATGAGATCTATCATGTAGCCATGACATGTACAAGGTCAGATGTGGCATACTCACTAGGAGTAGTGAGTAGATACCAATCTGATCCTGAGAAAATCACTAGAAAGTGTTAAAGTCATCCTTAAGTATTTAAGAATACTAAGGACAATGGTTGGTTTATGGCGAGTCAGATCTGAAACTTGTGGGGTTCACAGACTCCAGCTTTCAATCTGACCATGATAATAGCAGAAGCGTGTCGGGTTATATCTTTACTCTGAATGGTAGAGCCATCTGCTGGAAGAGTTTCAAGTAGCATGCTGTGGCAGACTCTGTTTGCGAGGTGGAGTACATCGCATATCGGATGCCATAAGGAAGCTGTGTGGCTGAAAAAATTCATCACCGAGCTCAGAGTAGCACCCTCTCTTGATAGTCCGATCTGCTCTATTGTGACAGCACTGGTGCCATAGCTCAGGCGAAGGAACCCAAGCACACCAGCGGATGAAGCATATTTTGCACTACTTCCACCTGATCTGGGAGATCGTGGATCGAGGTGACGTCGATCTTCAAAATATCGACGAAAAGGAGAACCTGACCAACCCCTTCACTAAAGCCCTGGCGATAAAGGAGTTCGACAACCACAAGTTGAAGATGGGTATTAGATACTGTGTCGAGTGGCTTTAGGAAAGTGGGAGTTGTTGAAAAATATGTCCAAAAGCAATCGTCAAGCTATTGACGATTGAGCAACCAAGTATTGTAATTGATTTGTTAATAAATAAAATATATTTTTGATATTTCATCATAAGTTTTCATCTTCTAACGAACTCTTTGTTATAATGAATCCTTAGGACTATTTAAGTTCGATAAAGAGAGATTTATCGATTAGTCCTTAAAATTTTCACGACCAAATGATAGGCTGTTAATAAGGACGACAGCTTCTATCGAGCATAGATCACTGTAGGCCATATGGTTGATTGTCCTCTTAACCAAGAGTGTGGAGACACTGGTATGGCATACAGGTGAGATATAAGGGTACATCATCATTGAACGTAACCAACTCCAGAGAATTCTGCTGTCGAGAATATCTCTGATGGGATATAGGTATAAGTGTCCCTTAGACCTAGATCGCCTCAGTGACTTGCAAGCAACTCACTGTGCTTTGGTACTGGACTAACTAAATTTTTAATTCAGTGATGAAAGGCTTCTGGGACAAGTCAAGTACTTGCGAAGTCAAGTGTGATCGAGATGGGATTGACCACTCCAAGAGTTGAAGAAGAATGAGTCACTGTATTTCAATTTAGCAAAACCTTGGCCAGGATAATCCATCAGAAGATTTGATATTTTGAAATACAATGTGGACAACCTGATCAGAGTTGATAGCTGAACTCTGAGGTATCCTATGAATATTTTGGTCAAGGGGATGAATTATATGAAACTATATCCGCATGGGTTCTAAGGATGTTGTTCTATCACATTCGACCTATCCGGCGTCGGGTACCATTGCTAGATGGTCACTTTGATTGGTATAAAATTTATTCCTATCTACTGACTTAAGTTCAGACCTATGAGGTCACACACATTAGAGTTTCATATCCGATTGGATGGTTGATCAATGATTAAGAATCGTTCTAGGTTAACAATCAATACGATTGACATTTAACCTAGTGCAAGTGTTGCAGGAGGATCGATTAGCAATTCTGATGCTAATTGCTTAATTTGATTAACAATGGCTAAGATTAAGTCTAATTAAATATAATTTAATTAGATTTAGTTTGGGCTTGATTGAATCAAGTCCAATTGTTTATTTGATAAGCCAAGTGCAAGAAAAAATTATCCTAGTTCAATTAGGACTTGGATCAACTAATTTTTAATTTGATTAAAAAATTAAAATAGAATTTAAATCTATTTAATCTAATTAAATTAAATTTTTAATTAGATTAAGATCTATTTTAATTGATTGATCTAATTTTGATTTGATTTGGTTTGAGAAACCAATTAAAAAGTCATAAGATAGAATCCTAGTAAGACTAGGATTCTACCTTGCGCCACATAAGCCCCCCACGCCCTCTCTCTTATTCCACACCAATTCCTCTTATTTTGTATGACAAAAATCCTCTCCCAGGTCTTCACACATGCTAAAAGGTTTTCTCTCTTCTTTCTTACATGGAAGATGGTTGTGGATCAAATAAAGTAGGAATAAGTTTGGATTTCGAATTCTATGAATAGAGTTTTAGAAATTCAAAACTCTTTTTTTTTTTTGCATTGATTTTACCCAATTTTTTTTTAAGATTTTTCATGGATTTTATGGCACTTGATAGGCACCCTTTGCTATTGGTCCACACACAAAAAAGGAGGGGGTGCCCAAGAGTTGGGCACCCCTTATCTTGTCATGTTTGGATAAACCTGGACTAAGTATTTTAACCTAGACAAGAACTCTATCATATCTCTTTACATAAAATGAATTTCTTTATAAAATATTTGTGAAAAATAGATCAAAGAGAGGACTTTGGGGAATCCAAAAATCAGAGAGAAAGAAAGTTAGAGTATGGAGATATAATAGACACAAGATAGGGTGTCTAGAGAGAGCAAAGAGAAGAAGAAGAGGGTCTTCTTCTAGGGTTGTTGTGTTCATCTCTTTCCTTCCTCCATCCTGAGTTTTCTAAGAGCATCTCAGATTTGAAACTCTTTCTCCTACTTCTCATCTTTAGAAGAGTCCAAATCAAGAAGAAGGAGGCACCTGATCAACCATCGAAGAATGATCAGCGCAGTACTAGCATGCTGTGCTGATTTCCTGGAGCAGGACTTCTGATCGAGATTCGTGGGCTCGTGTGGACGACTCTAGAGGCTGGATGCATGTGCAGCTTGCAACATCATCCTCAAGCCCAGATCAGTAAGGTTAAAATATCTAACTTACAAGGTAATAGATCTGATCTATTATTTATTACATACATAGATGTAGCATAGAAACATGTTGATATGATCAACATGTAGTTCATTCTCTATATATTTTAATTTTTGATTTAATATCATTTAATAATCATATAATAAGATCTTAGATCTAAAAATTTTCTGATTTTATAAAATAAATTTGATTTATTTTAGTCTTCCACTGCATGATCTTCAAAAAGTTTCAAGATCTAATCATGAAATCCTAGATTTGGTTCCTTCATCTTAGCAACCACCAACGCCCTAATCAATTGTCGCAATGGACTCATGAAGCTCTCATTTTAAAATATGACCATTGATCTTAATATTTTCAATCTTGAAAATAAAAGGGACTAATTTGTTGATGTAAACCTGATCCAGGACGAGATCTATGAGACCATTGACCTAGAGGAAGAAGATTTGACTGTAATCTCTGATCAGATCAAGAATTTGAAATAGTTTTATGAAATTTTTCTATCTAGTGATCAGAGAGTTTATCCACAATGGCAACCACCTGTCGAACCACTTGTAAGGATGGATGAACTAATACACAAGCCATTGATTGAGGAAGTACTTAAAACTAGAACTCAAATACTTCCTGAGCACCTCAAATATACATATCTAGGTCCATCAGAAATCCTACTCATAATCATCGAATCAGACCTAGATCAAATCCAAGAAAAAATTTTTTTAGCTATCCTCAGAGAGAATAAGGAAGCCATAGGCTGGACCATGGCTGACATCAAAGGGATCATCCCTTCAATTGTCTAACATTGGAATTTATTTGGGAGAGAAAGCCAAGCCAATTAGAGACCCCCAAAGGAGACTTAACCCAGCTATGAAGGAGGTAATGAAGAAAGAGATTCTCAAGATACTAGACAATAAATTATCTGCCCCATTTCAGAAAGTTTATGGATTTGCCCAATTTAAGTAGTGTCGAAAAAGTCAGGGGTAACAGTGGTCCAAAATGAAGTAAATGAGTTAGTGCCGATAAGAGTCCAAACTGGATGGAGAGTCTGTATTGATTACAGAAAACTGAATGCAGCCATAAAAAAGTGAAAAGAATATGCCCTACAAGCCAATCAAAATTTATATTTTGATGAATTTTTCTTGTAATCTTCCAAACTCATGTATTGACTCTTTAAATAATAAAAGGTATTTTTCATCATATGCTCATCTTACTTTTGTAATGATTATGATGAACTCCATAAATCAGGATAATGAATTTAGGGTTATAATGAGATCATACCTATGAGACCTAAAATCTTAAAAATTCTAATTTAGAATATTTCTAGTCATAGGAGTATTGAGAAGGAGATCAATGTTCCAAATAGATTAGCAGCTCCTATGTATGCTCGATGGAGAGGGTGGTTAATCTCATATGCTACTTGTGTGAGACATTAATACAAGAAAGTGGGTACTTATTAGAGAATGAGTTCACAGAATTGATCTGACTTAAGAAACATCGTATGAAATTTACTTACCTGTCAAAAGATATTTTCTTATAGTGGGAGTTGTGCATATAATCCTTTGACCTGAGACTATCGTAGAACCTTGTATACATGAATTCATATTTTTTGGTTCATACTCATTCATGACTTAGTCATGTACAGGATATTTTGGATATGGTAGAATGTGTATGGAGGTTGTGAGTAGGTCAACATGGAATCGATCACTCCTGGTAAGAGGAGATCGCATCTTACTTGCTCTGATCGATTGATGATTCAGGAAGCCTTTGATCTAAGTAGAATAAAAATTAGAAAGAGTTTTTAATATTTATTAATTGAATTATCATATAAAATTGAGAGTAATATGAGTATGATATTGGATTTGACATCATTCCATATCTGGAGTCATATTCGGAGTGCAGGGAGATCGTAGGATCAAATTACACGGTAACTTTCCACTAAAGGATATTTTTAGTATTTTATTAAAATTTTATATCTTTAAATAGATATGATATATTACTAGATATCAATCTTATCTTGTAGGTTTGATCGAATTAAAGAGTTTAATTCAATCACCAATTAGAAAGAGTTCTAATTGTTGAAATCAGGTTAGTTCGATTGGATCTAGATCGGTTAAATTAAATTCTAATCAAATCAAATCAACTTGCATGTGGATCTATTGCTAACTAGATATGGAACCCAATGAGTCACACATAAATAAAATTGATCAAGGGTCTAATTGGATTAGAACATATTTGCAAAATTGACACGCTAGCACATGTTGCAAAAACTAGCTCTCTATTTCGAATTAAGTTCAAAATTGATTCCAGATTGGGCTAATTAAGGCTAAATTATTCAAACCAATTTTGGGTTTGAGTTGGGTCATCCCTTAGCTATATGTATCAAAAATTTGAAGCTAGAAAACCAAGTCTCTATGAGTCAAGAATTTTTCTTGTACGTGGGTACAGTTTTTGTGTGCGAAAACAGCTTTCACGTCCCATGAGATGGGATGCCTCATCCTCAATCTTATCCAATGTTTCACAATAAAATAAATTTTTGTGTGATTCCTAACTTAATTTTACTACAAAAATTTTTTTGTAAGTTAAAATTTTTTCTATCTTAAATGTGAAAATTCATCGAAGTTGGAAATCCTGTCAGTCTGATCCATGCACCTGACCAAGAGTCCAACTTGTGAAGGACTCTAACCCATTTGTCATGCCACTTCTTAATCTGAGATTTTTTCATGCTATTCTGATATTAGTGCCTTCATTTTTGGCCATTGGATAGGTAAAATTGCATCGATAGATGGTAGAGAAAAATTATGCCATAGGAAGCTGTATAACACATCAGAGAATCATCGAGAAAAATATTCTGAAGAGTCTTTTTGTGCGAAACATCTCTTGAATTTTTTTCTGATGATTACCATGTGCCAAAATCTTTCAGATGGGCATGAGAATTCATCAGAAGGCATGAAATTTTTTGATGGATGTGAGATGGCATATGGAAGGGGCGCAAATAATTTTTGAAGGCAACCCATCGCTAAGTATTTAAGGAGGGTGCACTGGGGGATTGGATTCATTCAGATTTTCAATTCCTCCTTTTTTCTAACATCCTCTCCCTATTATTCAATTAGTCTCTTTCTTCTCTTATTAGGATAAGTTCAAAATAGTAAGGACAAGTCTGATTTTAAGACAAGAGTCTAGGAAGAGAATTAAGGAAGACAATGTGAGAAGAAAGGTAGGGATAGGAAGGCTAGGAGAAGAAGAAGAGGGTCTTGAGGTCCTGGTGTCCAAGAAAATTCTCAGAGTAAGAATTTTGGAGGAAAAATTATCTTAAAAAGTTGGTGTCCTGATCATAGCCCTATGTGGATCATCGTTAGAGGGCAAACAATTGGGCGCCTGGTGGAGGTTCTGCTAGAATTTGGATTAAGCGCTGCAGGTATTCTTCTATAGCTTGAATTTAATTTTAAATTTATGTTATATATGATTGTTAATCATCAAGAAGATTCTGGTTTAAAAATTTTATATTTAAGATTTCTTAATTTAAATTTTGAAATTCATTATGCTTCTGCTGTGCATGCCCACCCTAAAATCCTACAGTGGTATCAGAGTCGGTCTTGTTTGATTCAATCATATATACATAATGTTTATGTGATGCATAGTATGATTTATACTATAAATCATTTATGTCTTCTATTATGCTTTTATAGATGATATGAAATGATGCATATATGATCACCACTTCATCATCTTGACATAAGGTTGTCCTAGCATAACGAGATTATGCTGTAAGATTGTCCTAGAATGATGAATGTTCATATGTTACACTTGCACATATAGAATATTTTAATACTAATACATAAATTGGCATTATATTAGTTAGAATGTACATGAAACCAAATAAAAGTCCTCATTAAAAATTATATTAAGTGATAGTGATATGCAACTATGGGTTAACCAATTCTTGATCAATTGGTGTCTAGAAAAGTGCTATAAGTGGTTCTTTAATTGATTTTATTGTCTGATCTGACCAATTTTATTGATGTTTAAGAAAAGCAATGGGGGGACCCCACCTTACTTACCTGACCAATTTGATTAAGCGATCTTGATATTGAAAAATTCTAATATTGAAAACACTACTAAGGGCCTTCCTTCATGCTAGGTTAATGTTACATCATGAACTATGGCTAGGTTGTTGTGTTAACACAAAGCTTATCACAAGAATTGATATAACATAATCTGGTGCATAGAAGATGCTTACAGCAATTTGAATGTACTGCTTTGTTATGTTAACACAAGGACAGTTATATTAGAATTTGACTGTATTGAAATGAAGGGTCTAACTTAACTAAAATATTATAGCTTGTTGTATTAACACGAGGCTAATAATATCTTAGAGGCTAAGATATGATATTAAGAATTGCATGAGATACAATTAGAAAGAGTTTTCTATCTATAAACCCATAAGAATTTATTGTGTTTAAAACAAGATCATTATGAAGAATTAGGATCTCAATCCCACTAAGATAAATATGAAATATGTCTCGTTCATCATATGTTCGATAAAATAATGGGAGATAATTAAATCTAAAGACCTTATTTAATTGTATGAGTCAACATGAGTTGTTTACTTATATAATATTCTTTAATTATTGTAGATTAAATTCTATAAATGGCATCTTCACTATCATTGCGAGGAATTTTAGATTCCAACAGGTTGATCAGTCCTAATTATGTGGACTGGTTGAAGAATTTAAAGATTATACCTCACTCAGGAGAAACTCTCCTATATTCTTTAACATCTCTGAACCATAAGAGGTTGGAGATGATGCACAGGAGGAGGAGAAATCCACATATAGGATGTGGAAGAATGATAGTTTGACTGTCAAGTGCATCATACTGGCCTCTATGAGTAATGAGTTGTAGAGGCAACATGAGAGCAGGATACTCAATTCATACTCCTTAATCTTAAAGGAGTTGTATGGAGAATAGAGTAGGACTGCTAGATATGAGATATCTAAGCAGTTATTCTATACTAAATGACTGAGGGATCATCCGTACAAGATCGTGTCCTGAAGGTCATTGATCTGATTACTAGATTGGGTCAACTAGGTTTTGTGATGGATGGAGAATTAAGTCAGAATTTGATACTGCAATCTCTCCCTAAGTTATTTGCTCAGTTTGTCATGAACTATCACATGAACAAACTGAATACCTCCTTGCCTGAGCTATGAATATACTTAAGATAGCCGAGAGCCATATTAAAAAAAAAAAAGGCTCCACTTCTTCTTATGGGTAAAACCTCTAAGAAGAAGTCAGGTTTTAAGGGTTCAAAGAAAGCACTGAATCCTAAGGGTGGCAAGATGAAGAAGAAGGAGAAAGAAAGTCTCAGGATAGGGTACTTGCTTTCACTGCGGTAAGACAGGACACTGAAAAAGGAATTGTAATTTATATCTTGTAATTGTAAGGCTGGTGCAAGCGACGTACCAAAAGGTATATATGAGATACATATAATTTGTCATTAAGTTCTTTCCAATTCATACTCTTGGGTATTGGATACCGCCTATGGTTCTCATATCTGCAAATCATTGCAGGGGCTGCAGAACATTAGAGTGCTGAAGAAGGGTGATTTTGAGCTCTACGGTGCTGGAGGAGAGTCCATCCAAGCAGAGGCTGTAGGGACATATATGTTAAAGTTACCTTCTGAAAAGATCTTAAGCTAGAAAACTATTATTATATGCCTAAGATCATTAAAATATTATTTCTGTACGTTGCTTTTGTAACGAGGTTATGAAATAAATGGAAAAGCAATAGTTGCTCAATTTTTTTTCTAATAATTTTTTTATCATGGCATTATTAATATAGTCTTTTGATTCTATCTAATGACAATGTTTTTC